>NW_022994762.1:0-176941 GCF_012275295.1 Melopsittacus undulatus
GTTAGTTGTGACAGAAACGGCAGTGCCCTTTTGCAAATAGTGTGTGCTGATATTCCCAGCACCATCTCTCCGTGATGATAAGTCTGTGTGCAGCACTGTTGAAATGTTTGTACATGTGTGGAACAGGCAGATTTCACGCACAGGCTGCTTTGCAATGAACTTTAGTAGTAAAGTTAGTTTTGGCATCAAGGGCATTGTCATTATAGCAAAGCTGACTGTGTAGTGATGATTCCCAGCACCATCTCTGCCTGCAAATTCACGGATGCAGGAGCACAGTTCTGACATTGATGCTTGTGAGCAGCATGGCAGCAGACACTTTTTTTCCAGCAGAGGATCGGTTCAGAGTTCAAGTAGGTGTAAATTTAGTTGTGACAGAAACGGCAGTGCACTTTTGGCAAGTAGTGTTTGCAGATGACTACCAGCACATCTCTCCGTGATGATAAGTCTGTGTGCAGCACTGTTGAAATGTTTGTAGCTGTGATGAGTCAGGATTTCACAGCACAGGTTGCTTTGCAAAGAACTTCTAGTAGTAAAAGTTAGTTTTGGCATCAAGGGCAGTGTCATTATAGCAAAGCTGACTGTGTAGTGATGATTCCCAGCACCATCTCTGACTGCAGGCAATTCGGTGGTCCAGCACAGTTCTGACATTGATGCTTGTGAGCAGCATGGCAGCAGGCCTATTTTTCCAGCAGAGCATTGTTTCAGATGCTCATGTAGGTGTAAATTTTAGTTGTGACAGAAACGGCAGTGCCACTTTCGCAAATAGTGTGTGCTGAGGTCTTCCAGCACCATCTCTCCATGATGATAAGACTGTGTGCAGCACTGTTACGATGTTTGCAGCTGTGATGAGGCAGGATTTCACAGCATGGTCTGCTTTGCAATATACTTTTAGTAGTAAAAGTTAGTTTTGGCATCAAGGGCAATGTCTTTATAGCAAGCGGACTGTGTAGTGATGTTTCCCAGCACCATCTCTGCCTGCACGCAATTCCGTGTCCAGCACAGTTATGACGTTGATGCTTGTGAGCAGCATGGCAGCAGACCTATTTTTCCAGCAGAGGATCGATTGAGAGTTTCAAGTAGGTGTAAAGGTAGTTGTGACAGAAACGGCAGTGCCACTTTGCACATAGTGTGTGCTGATGCCTCCAGCACCATCTCTCCGTGATGCTAAGTCTGTGTGCAGCACTGTTGAAACGTTTGTACATGTGTAGAACAGGCAGGATTTCACAGCACAGGCTGCTTTGCAATGAACTTTTAGTAGTAAAAGTTAGTTTTGGCATCAAGGGCATTGTCATTATAGCAAAGCTGACTGTGTAGTGACGATTCCCAGCACCATCTCTGCCTGCAGGCAATTCCATTGTGGAGCACAGTTCTGATATTGATGCTTGTGAGCAGCATGGCAGCAGACCTTTTTTTCCAGCAGAGGATGGATCCGAGGCTCAAGTAGGTGTAAAGGTTAGTTGTGACAGAAACGGAAGTGCCAGTTTTGCAAATAGTGTGTACTGATGATTCCCAGCACATCTCTCCGTGATGATAAGTCTGTGTGTAGCACTGCTGAAATGTTTGTAGCTGTGATGAGGCAGGATTTCACAGCACAGGCTGCTTTGCAATGAACTTCTAGTAGTAAAAGTTACTTTTGGCATCAAGGGCAGTGTCATTATAGCAAAGCTGACTGTGTAGTGATGATACCCAGCACCATCTCTGCCTGCAGGCAATTCGGATGTGTAGCACAGTTCTGACATTGATGCTGGCGAGCAGCATGGCAGCAGACCTATTTTTCCAGCAGAGGATCGGTTTAGCGTTCAAGTAAGTGTAAATGTTAGTTGTGACAGAAACGGCAGTGCCACTTTTGCAAATAGAGTGTGCTGATGATTCCCAGCACCATCTCTCCGTGATGCTATGTCTGTGTGTAGCACTGCTGAAATGTTTGTACATGTGAGGAACAGGCAGGATTTCACAGCACAGGCTGCTTTGCAATGAAGTTTTAGTAGTAAAAGTTCGTTTTGGCATCAAGGGCATTGTCATTATAGCAAAGCTGAATGTGTAGTGATGATACCCAGCACCATCTCTGACTGAAAATTACACAGGATGAGGAGCACAGTTCTGACATTGATGCTTGTGAGCAGCATGGCAGCACACCTTTTTTTCCAGCAGAGGATCGGTTCAGAGGTTCAAGTAGGTGTAAATTTTAGTTGTGACAGAAACGGCAGTGCCTCTTTTGCAAGTAGTGTTTGCAGATGACTACCAGCACCATCTCTCCGTGATGATAAGTCTGTGTGCAGCACTGTTGAAATGTTTGTAGCTGTGATGAGTCAGGATTTCACAGCACAGGTTGCTTTGCAAATAACTTCTAGTAGTAAAAGTTTGTTTTGGCATCAAGGGCAGTGTCATGATAGCAAAGCTGACTGTGTAGTGATGATTCCCAGCACCATCTCTGACTGCAGGCAATTCGGTGGTCCAGCACAGTTCTGACATTGATGCTTGTGAGCAGCATGGCAGCAGGCCTATTTTTCCAGCAGAGCATTGTTTCAGATGCTCATGTAGGTGTAAATTTTCGTTGTGACAGAAACGGCAGTGCCACTTTTCGCAAATAGTGTGTGCTGAGGTCTTCCAGCACCATCTCTCCATGATGATAAGACTGTGTGCAGCACTGTTACGATGTTTGCAGCTGTGATGAGGCAGGATTTCACAGCATGGTCTGCTTTGCAATATACTTTTAGTAGTAAAAGTTAGTTTTGGCATCAAGGGCAATGTCTTTATAGCAGAGCGGACTGTGTAGTGATGTTTCCCAGCACCATCTCTGCCTGCACGGCAATTCCGTTGTCCAGCACAGTTATGACATTGATGCTTGTGAGCAGCATGGCAGCAGACCTATTTTTCCAGCAGAGGATCGATTGAGAGTTTCAAGTAGGTGTAAAGGTTAGTTGTGACAGAAACGGCAGTGCCACTTTGGCACATAGTGTGTGCTGATGCCTCCCAGCACCATCTCTCCGTGATGCTAAGTCTGTGTGCAGCACTGTTGAAACGTTTGTACATGTGTAGAACAGGCAGGATTTCACAGCACAGGCTGCTTTGCAATGAACTTTTAGTAGTAAAAGTTAGTTTTGGCATCAAGGGCATTGTCATTATAGCAAAGCTGACTGTGTAGTGACGATTCCCAGCACCATCTCTGCCTGCAGGCAATTCCATTGTGGAGCACAGTTCTGATATTGATGCTTGTGAGCAGCATGGCAGCAGACCTTTTTTTCCAGCAGAGGATGGATTCCGAGGCTCAAGTAGGTGTAAAGGTTAGTTGTGACAGAAACGGAAGTGCCAGTTTTGCAAATAGTGTGTACTGATGATTCCCAGCAACATCTCTCCGTGATGATAAGTCTGTGTGTAGCACTGCTGAAATGTTTGTAGCTGTGATGAGGCAGGATTTCACAGCACAGGCTGCTTTGCAATGAACTTCTAGTAGTAAAAGTTAGTTTTGGCATCAAGGGCAGTGTCATTATAGCAAAGCTGACTGTGTAGTGATGATTCCCAGCACCATCTCTGCCTGCAGGCAATTCGATGTGTAGCACAGTTCTGACATTGATGCTGGAGCAGCATGGCAGCAGACCTTTTTTCCAGCAGAGGATCGGTTTCAGCGTCAAGTAGGTGTAAATTTTAGTTGTGACAGAAACGGCAGTGCCACTTTTGCAAATAGTGTGTGCTGATGATTCCCAGCACCATCTCTCCGTGATGCTATGTCTGTGTGTAGCACTGCTGAAATGTTTGTACATGTGAGGAACAGCAGGATTTCACAGCACAGGCTGCTTTGCAATGAAGTTTTAGTAGTAAAAGTTCGTTTTGGCATCAAGGGCATTGTCATTATAGCAAAGCTGAATGTGTAGTGATGATACCCAGCACCATCTCTGACTGAAAATTACACAGGATGAGGAGCACAGTTCTGACATTGATGCTTGTGAGCAGCATGGCAGCACACCTTTTTTTCCAGCAGAGGATCGGTTCAGAGGTTCAAGTAGGTGTAAATTTTAGTTGTGACAGAAACGGCAGTGCCTCTTTTGCAAGTAGTGTTTGCAGATGACTACCAGCACCATCTCTCCGTGATGATAAGTCTGTGTGCAGCACTGTTGAAATGTTTGTAGCTGTGATGAGTCAGGATTTCACAGCACAGGTTGCTTTGCAAAGAACTTCTAGTAGTAAAAGTTAGTTTTGGCATCAAGGGCAGTGTCATGATAGCAAAGCTGACTGTGTAGTGATGATTCCCAGCACCATCTCTGACTGCAGGCAATTCGGTGGTCCAGCACAGTTCTGACATTGATGCTTGTGAGCAGCATGGCAGCAGCCTATTTTTCCAGCAGAGCATTGTTTCAGATGCTCATGTAGGTGTAAATTTTCGTTGTGACAGAAACGGCAGTGCCACTTTCGCAAATAGTGTGTGCTGAGGTCTTCCAGCACCATCTCTCCATGATGATAAGACTGTGTGCAGCACTGTTCGATGTTTGCAGCTGTGATGAGGCAGGATTTCACAGCATGGTCTGCTTTGCAATATACTTTTAGTAGTAAAAGTTAGTTTTGGCATCAAGGGCAATGTCTTTATAGCAAAGCTGACTGTGTAGTGATGTTTCCCAGCACCATCTCTGCCTGCACGCAATTCCGTTGTCCAGCACAGTTATGACGTTGATGCTTGTGAGCAGCATGGCAGCAGACCTATTTTTCCAGCAGAGGATCGATTGAGAGTTTCAAGTAGGTGTAAAGGTTAGTTGTGACAGAAACGGCAGTGCCACTTTGGCACATAGTGTGTGCTGATGCCTCCAGCACCATCTCTCCGTGATGCTAAGTCTGTGTGCAGCACTGTTGAAACGTTTGTACATGTGTAGAACAGGCAGGATTTCACAGCACAGGCTGCTTTGCAATGAACTTTAGTAGTAAAAGTTAGTTTTGGCATCAAGGGCATTGTCATTATAGCAAAGCTGACTGTGTAGTGACGATTCCCAGCACCATCTCTGCTGCAGGCAATTCCATTGTGGAGCACAGTTCTGATATTGATGCTTGTGAGCAGCATGGCAGCAGACCTTTTTTCCAGCAGAGGATGGATTCCGAGGCTCAAGTAGGTGTAAAGGTTAGTTGTGACAGAAACGGAAGTGCCAGTTTGCAAATAGTGTGTACTGATGATTCCCAGCAACATCTCTCCGTGATGATAAGTCTGTGTGTAGCACTGCTGAAATGTTTGTAGCTGTGATGAGGCAGGATTTCACATCACAGGCTGCTTTGCAATGAACTTCTAGTAGTAAAAGTTAGTTTTGGCATCAAGGGCAGTGTCATTATAGCAAAGCTGACTGTGTAGTGATGATTCCCAGCACCATCTCTGCCTGCAGGCAATTCGGATGTGTAGCACAGTTCTGACATTGATGCTGGTGAGCAGCATGGCAGCAGACCTATTTTTCCAGCAGAGGATGGTTTAGCGGTTCAAGTAGTGTAAATGTTAGTTGTGACAGAAACGGCAGTGCCACTTTTGCAAATAGAGTGTGCTGATGATTCCCAGCACCATCTCTCCGTGATGCTATGTCTGTGTGTAGCACTGCTGAAATGTTTGTACATGTGAGGAACAGGCAGGATTTCACAGCACAGGCTGCTTTGCAATGAAGTTTTAGTAGTAAAAGTTCGTTTTGGCATCAAGGGCATTGTCATTATAGCAAAGCTGAATGTGTAGTGATGATACCCAGCACCATCTCTGACTGAAAATTACACAGGATGAGGAGCACAGTTTCTGACATTGATGCTTGTGAGCAGCATGGCAGCACACCTTTTTTTCCAGCAGAGGATCGGTTCAGAGGTTCAAGTAGGTGTAAATTTTAGTTGTGACAGAAACGGCAGTGCCACTCTTTTGCAAGTAGTGTTTGCAGATGACTACCAGCACCATCTCTCCGTGATGATAAGTCTGTGTGCAGCACTGTTGAAATGTTTGTAGCTGTGATGAGTCAGGATTTCACAGCACAGGTTGCTTTGCAAAGAACTTCTAGTAGTAAAAGTTAGTTTTGGCATCAAGGGCAGTGTCATGATAGCAAAGCTGACTGTGTAGTGATGATTCCCAGCACCATCTCTGACTGCAGGCAATTCGGTGGTCCAGCACAGTTCTGACATTGATGCTTGTGAGCAGCATGGCAGCAGGCCTATTTTTCCAGCAGAGCATTGTTTCAGATGCTCATGTAGGTGTAATTTTCGTTGTGACAGAAACGGCAGTGCCACTTTCGCAAATAGTGTGTGCTGATGTCTTCCAGCACCATCTCTCCATGATGATAAGACTGTGTGCAGCACTGTTACGATGTTTGCAGCTGTGATGAGGCAGGATTTCACAGCATGGTCTGCTTTGCAATATACTTTTAGTAGTAAAAGTTAGTTTTGGCATCAAGGGCATTGTCATTATAGCAAAGCTGACTGTGTAGTGATGTTTCCCAGCACCATCTCTGCCTGCACGCAATTCCGTGTCCAGCACAGTTATGACGTTGATGCTTGTGAGCAGCATGGCAGCAGACCTATTTTTCCAGCAGAGGATCGATTGAGAGTTTCAAGTAGGTGTAAAGGTTAGTTGTGACAGAAACGGCAGTGCCACTTTGCACATAGTGTGTGCTGATGCCTCCCAGCACCATCTCTCCGTGATGCTAAGTCTGTGTGCAGCACTGTTGAAACGTTTGTACATGTGTAGAACAGGCAGGATTTCACAGCACAGGCTGCTTTGCAATGAACTTTTAGTAGTAAAAGTTAGTTTTGGCATCAAGGGCATTGTCATTATAGCAAAGCTGACTGTGTAGTGACGATTCCCAGCACACCATCTCTGCCTGCAGGCAATTCCATTGTGGAGCACAGTTCTGATATTGATGCTTGTGAGCAGCATGGCAGCAGACCTTTTTTTCCAGCAGAGGATGATTCCGAGGCTCAAGTAGGTGTAAAGGTTAGTTGTGACAGAAACGGAAGTGCCAGTTTGCAAATAGTGTGTACTGATGATTCCCAGCAACATCTCTCCGTGATGATAAGTCTGTGTGTAGCACTGCTGAAATGTTTGTAGCTGTGATGAGGCAGGCAGGATTTCACAGCACAGGCTGCTTTGCAATGAACTTCTAGTAGTAAAAGTTACTTTTGGCATCAAGGGCAGTGTCATTATAGCAAAGTTGACTGTGTAGTGATGATTCCCAGCACCATCTCTGCCTGCAGGCAATTCGGATGTGTAGCACAGTTCTGACATTGATGCTTGTGAGCAGCATGGCAGCAGACCTATTTTTCCAGCAGAGGATCGATTGTTTAGCGGTTCAAGTAAGTGTAAATGTTAGTTGTGACAGAAACGGCAGTGCCACTTTGCAAATAGAGTGTGCTGATGATTCCCAGCACCATCTCTCCGTGATGCTATGTCTGTGTGTAGCACTGTTGAAATGTTTGTACATGTGAGGAACAGGCAGGATTTCACAGCACAGGCTGCTTTGCAATGAAGTTTTTAGTAGTAAAAGTTCGTTTTGGCATCAAGGGCATTGTCATTATAGCAAAGCTGACTGTGTAGTGATGATACCCAGCACCATCTCTGACTGAAAATTACACAGGTGAGGAGCACAGTTCTGACATTGATGCTTGTGAGCAGCATGGCAGCACACCTTTTTTTCCAGCAGAGGATCGGTTCAGAGGTTCAAGTAGGTGTAAATTTTAGTTGTGACAGAAACGGCAGTGCCTCTTTTGCAAGTAGTGTTTGCAGATGACTACCAGCACCATCTCTCCGTGATGATAAGTCTGTGTGCAGCACTGTTGAAATGTTTGTAGCTGTGATGAGTCAGGATTTCACAGCACAGGTGCTTTGCAAAGAACTTCTAGTAGTAAAAGTTAGTTTTGGCATCAAGGGCAGTGTCATGATAGCAAAGCTGACTGTGTAGTGATGATTCCCAGCACCATCTCTGACTTCAGGCAATTCTGGTCCAGCACAGTTCTGACATTGATGCTTGTGAGCAGCATGGCAGCAGGCCTATTTTTCCAGCAGAGCATTGTTTCAGATGCTCATGTAGGTGTAAATTTTCGTTGTGACAGAAACGGCAGTGCCACTTTCGCAAATAGTGTGTGCTGAGGTCTTCCAGCACCATCTCTCCATGATGATAAGACTGTGTGCAGCACTGTTACGATGTTTGCAGCTGTGATGAGGCAGGATTTCACAGCATGGTCTGCTTTGCAATATACTTTTAGTAGTAAAAGTTAGTTTTGGCATCAAGGGCAATGTCTTTATAGCAGAGCGGACTGTGTAGTGATGTTTCCCAGCACCATCTCTGCCTGCACGCAATTCGTTGTCCAGCACAGTTATGACGTTGATGCTTGTGAGCAGCATGGCAGCAGACCTATTTTTCCAGCAGAGGATCGATTGAGAGTTTCAAGTAGGTGTAAAGGTTAGTTGTGACAGAAACGGCAGTGCCACTTTGGCAAATAGTGTGTGCTGATGCCTCCCAGCACCATCTCTCCGTGATGCTAAGTCTGTGTGCAGCACTGTTGAAACGTTTGTACATGTGTAGAACAGGCAGGATTTCACAGCACAGGCTGCTTTGCAATGAACTTTTAGTAGTAAAAGTTAGTTTTGGCATCAAGGGCATTGTCATTATAGCAAAGCTGACTGTGTAGTGACGATTCCCAGCACCATCTCTGCCTGCAGGCAATTCCATTGTGGAGCACAGTTCTGATATTGATGCTTGTGAGCAGCATGGCAGCAGACCTTTTTTTCCAGCAGAGGATGGATTCCGAGGCTCAAGTAGGTGTAAAGGTTAGTTGTGACAGAAACGGCAGTGCCAGTTTTGCAAATAGTGTGTGCTGATGATTCCCAGCAACATCTCTCCGTGATGATAAGTCTGTGTGTAGCACTGCTGAAATGTTTGTAGCTGTGATGAGGCAGGATTTCACAGCACAGGCTGCTTTGCAATGAACTTCTAGTAGTAAAAGTTAGTTTTGGCATCAAGGGCAGTGTCATTATAGCAAAGCTGACTGTGTAGTGATGATTCCCAGCACCATCTCTGCCTGCAGGCAATTCGGATGTGTAGCACAGTTCTGACATTGATGCTGGTGAGCAGCATGGCAGCAGACCTATTTTTCCAGCAGAGGATCGGTTTAGCGGTTCAAGTAAGTGTAAATGTTTAGTTGTGAACAGAAACGGCAGTGCCACTTTTGCAAATAGAGTGTGCTGATGATTCCCAGCACCATCTCTCCGTGATGCTATGTCTGTGTGTAGCACTGCTGAAATGTTTGTACATGTGAGGAACAGGCAGGATTTCACAGCACAGGCTGCTTTGCAATGAAGTTTTAGTAGTAAAAGTTCGTTTTGGCATCAAGGGCATTGTCATTATAGCAAAGCTGAATGTGTAGTGATGATACCCAGCACCATCTCTGACTGAAAATTACACAGGATGAGGAGCACAGTTCTGACATTGATGCTTGTGAGCAGCATGGCAGCACACCTTTTTTTCCAGCAGAGGATCGATTCAGAGGACTCATGTAGGTGTAAAAGTTAGTTGTGACAGAAACTGCAGTGCCTCTTTTGCAAGTAGTGTTTGCAGATGACTACCAGCACCATCTCTCCGTGATGATAAGTCTGAGTGCAGCACTGTTGAAATGTTTGTAGCTGTGATGAGTCAGGATTTCACAGCACAGGTTGCTTTGCAAAGAACTTCTAGTAGTAAAAGTTAGTTTTGGCATCAAGGGCAGTGTCATGATAGCAAAGCTGACTGTGTAGTGATGATTCCCAGGCACCATCTCTGACTGCAGGCAATTCGGTGGTCCAGCACAGTTCTGACATTGATGCTTGTGAGCAGCATGGCAGCAGGCCTATTTTTCCAGCAGAGCATTGTTTCAGATGCTCATGTAGGTGTAAATTTTCGTTGTGACAGAAACGGCAGTGGCCACTTTCGCAAATAGTGTGTGCTGAGGTCTTCCAGCACCATCTCTCCATGATGATAAGACTGTGTGCAGCACTGTTACGATGTTTGCAGCTGTGATGAGGCAGGATTTCACAGCATGGTCTGCTTGCAATATACTTTTAGTAGTAAAAGTTAGTTTTGGCATCAAGGGCAATGTCTTTATAGCAGAGCGGACTGTGTAGTGATGTTTCCCAGCACCATCTCTGCCTGCACGCAATTCCGTTGTCCAGCACAGTTATGACGTTGATGCTTGTGAGCAGCATGGCAGCAGACCTATTTTTTCCAGCAGAGGATCGATTGAGAGTTTCAAGTAGGTGTAAAGGTTAGTTGTGACAGAAACGGCAGTGCCACTTTGGCACATAGTGTGTGCTGATGCCTCCCAGCACCATCTCTCCGTGATGCTAAGTCTGTGTGCAGCACTGTTGAAACGTTTGTACATGTGTAGAACAGGCAGGATTTCACAGCACAGGCTGCTTTGCAATGAACTTTTAGTAGTAAAAGTTAGTTTTGGCATCAAGGGCATTGTCATTATAGCAAAGCTGACTGTGTAGTGACGATTCCCAGCACCATCTCTGCCTGCAGGCAATTCCATTGTGGAGCACAGTTCTGATATTGATGCTTGTGAGCAGCATGGCAGCAGACCTTTTTTTCCAGCAGAGGATGGATTCCGAGGCTCAAGTAGGTGTAAAGGTTAGTTGTGACAGGAAACGGAAGTGCCAGTTTTGCAAATAGTGTGTACTGATGATTCCCAGCAACATCTCTCCGTGATGATAAGTCTGTGTGTAGCACTGCTGAAATGTTTGTAGCTGTGATGAGGCAGGATTTCACAGCACAGGCTGCTTTGCAATGAAGTTTTAGTAGTAAAAGTTAGTTTTGGCATCAAGGGCATTGTCATTATAGCAAAGCTGAATGTGTAGTGATGATACCCAGCACCATCTCTGACTGAAAATTACACAGGATGAGGAGCACAGTTCTGACATTGATGCTTGTGAGCAGCATGGCAGCACACCTTTTTTTCCAGCAGAGGATCGGTTCAGAGGTTCAAGTAGGTGTAAATTTTAGTTGTGACAGAAACGGCAGTGCCTCTTTTGCAAGTAGTGTTTGCAGATGAGTACCAGCACCATCTCTCCGTGATGATAAGTCTGTGTGCAGCACTGTTGAAATGTTTGTAGCTGTGATGAGTCAGGATTTCACAGCACAGGTTGCTTTGCAAAGAACTTCTAGTAGTAAAAGTTAGTTTTGGCATCAAGGGCAGTGTCATGATAGCAAAGCTGACTGTGTAGTGATGATTCCCAGCACCATCTCTGACTGCAGGCAATTCGGTGGTCCAGCACAGTTCTGACATTGATGCTTGTGAGCAGCATGGCAGCAGGCCTATTTTTCCAGCAGAGCATTGTTTCAGATGCTCATGTAGGTGTAAATTTTCGTTGTGACAGAAACGGCAGTGCCACTTTCGCAAATAGTGTGTGCTGAGGTCTTCCAGCACCATCTCTCCATGATGATAAGACTGTGTGCAGCACTGTTACGATGTTTGCAGCTGTGATGAGGCAGGATTTCACAGCATGGTCTGCTTTGCAATATACTTTTAGTAGTAAAAGTTAGTTTTGGCATCAAGGGCAATGTCTTTATAGCAGAGCGGACTGTGTAGTGATGTTTCCCAGCACCATCTCTGCCTGCACGCAATTCCGTTGTCCAGCACAGTTATGACGTTGATGCTTGTGAGCAGCATGGCAGCAGACCTATTTTTCCAGCAGAGGATCGATTGAGAGTTTCAAGTAGTGTAAAGGTTAGTTGTGACAGAAACGGCAGTGCCACTTTGGCACATAGTGTGTGCTGATGCCTCCCAGCACCATCTCTCCGTGATGCTAAGTCTGTGTGCAGCACTGTTGAAACGTTTGTACATGTGTAGAACAGGCAGGATTTCACAGCACAGGCTGCTTTGCAATGAACTTTTAGTAGTAAAAGTTAGTTTTGGCATCAAGGGCATTGTCATTATAGCAAAGCTGACTGTGTAGTGACGATTCCCAGCACCATCTCTGCCTGCAGGCAATTCCATTGTGGAGCACAGTTCTGATATTGATGCTTGTGAGCAGCATGGCAGCAGACCTTTTTTTCCAGCAGAGGATGGATTCCGAGGCTCAAGTAGGTGTAAAGGTTAGTTGTGACAGAAACGGAAGTGCCAGTTTTGCAAATAGTGTGTACTGATGATTCCCAGCAACATCTCTCCGTGATGATAAGTCTGTGTGTAGCACTGCTGAAATGTTTGTAGCTGTGATGAGGCAGGATTTCACAGCACAGGCTGCTTTGCAATGAACTTCTAGTAGTAAAAGTTACTTTTGGCATCAAGGGCAGTGTCATTATAGCAAAGTTGACTGTGTAGTGATGATTCCCAGCACCATCTCTGCCTGCAGGCAATTCGGATGTGTAGCACAGTTCTGACATTGATGCTGGCGAGCAGCATGGCAGCAGACCTATTTTTCCAGCAGAGGATCGGTTTAGCGGTTCAAGTAAGTGTAAATGTTAGTTGTGACAGAAACGGCAGTGCCACTTTTGCAAATAGAGTGTGCTGATGATTCCCAGCACCATCTCTCCGTGATGCTATGTCTGTGTGTAGCACTGCTGAAATGTTTGTACATGTGAGGAACAGGCAGGATTTCACAGCACAGGCTGCTTTGCAATGAAGTTTTAGTAGTAAAAGTTCGTTTTGGCATCAAGGGCATTGTCATTATAGCAAAGCTGAATGTGTAGTGATGATACCCAGCACCATCTCTGACTGAAAATTACACAGGATGAGGAGCACAGTTCTGACATTGATGCTTGTGAGCAGCATGGCAGCACACCTTTTTTTCCAGCAGAGGATCGATTCAGAGACTCATGTAGGTGTAAAAGTTAGTTGTGACAGAAACGGCAGTGCCTCTTTTGCAAGTAGTGTTTGCAGATGACTACCAGCACCATCTCTCCGTGATGATAAGTCTGAGTGCAGCACTGTTGAAATGTTTGTAGCTGTGATGAGTCAGGATTTCACAGCACAGGTTGCTTTGCAAAGAACTTCTAGTAGTAAAAGTTAGTTTTTGGCATCAAGGGCAGTGTCATGATAGCAAAGCTGACTGTGTAGTGATGATTCCCAGCACCATCTCTGACTGCAGGCAATTCGGTTGTCCAGCACAGTTCTGACATTGATGCTTGTGAGCAGCATGGCAGCAGGCCTATTTTTCCAGCAGAGCATTGTTTCAGATGCTCATGTAGGTGTAAATTTTCGTTGTGACAGAAACGGCAGTGCCACTTTCGCAAATAGTGTGTGCTGAGGTCTTCCAGCACCATCTCTCCATGATGATAAGACTGTGTGCAG
Source organism: Melopsittacus undulatus (assembly GCF_012275295.1). NCBI lineage: Eukaryota > Metazoa > Chordata > Aves > Psittaciformes > Psittaculidae > Melopsittacus > Melopsittacus undulatus. Next base: position 13,264 of record NW_022994762.1, read on the forward strand.
CACTGTTACGATGTTTGCAGCTGTGATGAGGCAGGATTTCACAGCATGGTCTGCTTTGCAATATACTTTTAGTAGTAAAAGTTAGTTTTGGCATCAAGGGCAATGTCTTTATAGCAGAGCGGACTGTGTAGTGATGTTTCCCAGCACCATCTCTGCCTGCACGCAATTCCGTTGTCCAGCACAGTTATGACGTTGATGCTTGTGAGCAGCATGGCAGCAGACCTATTTTTCCAGCAGAGGATCGATTGAGAGTTTCAAGTAGGTGTAAAGGTTAGTTGTGACAGAAACGGCAGTGCCACTTTGGCACATAGTGTGTGCTGATGCCTCCCAGCACCATCTCTCCGTGATGCTAAGTCTGTGTGCAGCACTGTTGAAACGTCTGTACATGTGTAGAACAGGCAGGATTTCACAGCACAGGCTGCTTTGCAATGAACTTTTAGTAGTAAAAGTTAGTTTTGGCATCAAGGGCATTGTCATTATAGCAAAGCTGACTGTGTAGTGACGATTCCCAGCACCATCTCTGCCTGCAGGCAATTCCATTGTGGAGCACAGTTCTGATATTGATGCTTGTGAGCAGCATGGCAGCAGACCTTTTTTTCCAGCAGAGGATGGATTCCGAGGCTCAAGTAGGTGTAAAGGTTAGTTGTGACAGAAACGGAAGTGCCAGTTTTGCAAATAGTGTGTACTGATGATTCCCAGCAACATCTCTCCGTGATGATAAGTCTGTGTGTAGCACTGCTGAAATGTTTGTAGCTGTGATGAGGCAGGATTTCACAGCACAGGCTGCTTTGCAATGAAATTTTAGTAGTAAAAGTTCGTTTTGGCATCAAGGGCATTGTCATTATAGCAAAGCTGAATGTGTAGTGATGATACCCAGCACCATCTCTGACTGAAAATTACACAGGATGAGGAGCACAGTTCTGACATTGATGCTTGTGAGCAGCATGGCAGCACACCTTTTTTTCCAGCAGAGGATCGGTTCAGAGGTTCAAGTAGGTGTAAATTTTAGTTGTGACAGAAACGGCAGTGCCTCTTTTGCAAGTAGTGTTTGCAGATGACTACCAGCACCATCTCTCCGTGATGATAAGTCTGTGTGCAGCACTGTTGAAATGTTTGTAGCTGTGATGAGTCAGGATTTCACAGCACAGGTTGCTTTGCAAAGAACTTCTAGTAGTAAAAGTTAGTTTTGGCATCAAGGGCAGTGTCATGATAGCAAAGCTGACTGTGTAGTGATGATTCCCAGCACCATCTCTGACTGCAGGCAATTCGGTGGTCCAGCACAGTTCTGACATTGATGCTTGTGAGCAGCATGGCAGCAGGCCTATTTTTCCAGCAGAGCATTGTTTCAGATGCTCATGTAGGTGTAAATTTTCGTTGTGACAGAAACGGCAGTGCCACTTTCGCAAATAGTGTGTGCTGAGGTCTTCCAGCACCATCTCTCCATGATGATAAGACTGTGTGCAGCACTGTTACGATGTTTGCAGCTGTGATGAGGCAGGATTTCACAGCATGGTCTGCTTTGCAATATACTTTTAGTAGTAAAAGTTAGTTTTGGCATCAAGGGCAATGTCTTTATAGCAGAGCGGACTGTGTAGTGATGTTTCCCAGCACCATCTCTGCCTGCACGCAATTCCGTTGTCCAGCACAGTTATGACGTTGATGCTTGTGAGCAGCATGGCAGCAGACCTATTTTTCCAGCAGAGGATCGATTGAGAGTTTCAAGTAGGTGTAAAGGTTAGTTGTGACAGAAACGGCAGTGCCACTTTGGCACATAGTGTGTGCTGATGCCTCCCAGCACCATCTCTCCGTGATGCTAAGTCTGTGTGCAGCACTGTTGAAACGTTTGTACATGTGTAGAACAGGCAGGATTTCACAGCACAGGCTGCTTTGCAATGAACTTTTAGTAGTAAAAGTTAGTTTTGGCATCAAGGGCATTGTCATTATAGCAAAGCTGACTGTGTAGTGACGATTCCCAGCACCATCTCTGCCTGCAGGCAATTCCATTGTGGAGCACAGTTCTGATATTGATGCTTGTGAGCAGCATGGCAGCAGACCTTTTTTTCCAGCAGAGGATGGATTCCGAGGCTCAAGTAGGTGTAAAGGTTAGTTGTGACAGAAACGGAAGTGCCAGTTTTGCAAATAGTGTGTACTGATGATTCCCAGCAACATCTCTCCGTGATGATAAGTCTGTGTGTAGCACTGCTGAAATGTTTGTAGCTGTGATGAGGCAGGATTTCACAGCACAGGCTGCTTTGCAATGAACTTCTAGTAGTAAAAGTTACTTTTGGCATCAAGGGCAGTGTCATTATAGCAAAGTTGACTGTGTAGTGATGATTCCCAGCACCATCTCTGCCTGCAGGCAATTCGGATGTGTAGCACAGTTCTGACATTGATGCTGGCGAGCAGCATGGCAGCAGACCTATTTTTCCAGCAGAGGATCGGTTTAGCGGTTCAAGTAAGTGTAAATGTTAGTTGTGACAGAAACGGCAGTGCCACTTTTGCAAATAGAGTGTGCTGATGATTCCCAGCACCATCTCTCCGTGATGCTATGTCTGTGTGTAGCACTGCTGAAATGTTTGTACATGTGAGGAACAGGCAGGATTTCACAGCACAGGCTGCTTTGCAATGAAGTTTTAGTAGTAAAAGTTCGTTTTGGCATCAAGGGCATTGTCATTATAGCAAAGCTGAATGTGTAGTGATGATACCCAGCACCATCTCTGACTGAAAATTACACAGGATGAGGAGCACAGTTCTGACATTGATGCTTGTGAGCAGCATGGCAGCACACCTTTTTTTCCAGCAGAGGATCGATTCAGAGACTCATGTAGGTGTAAAAGTTAGTTGTGACAGAAACGGCAGTGCCTCTTTTGCAAGTAGTGTTTGCAGATGACTACCAGCACCATCTCTCCGTGATGATAAGTCTGAGTGCAGCACTGTTGAAATGTTTGTAGCTGTGATGAGTCAGGATTTCACAGCACAGGTTGCTTTGCAAAGAACTTCTAGTAGTAAAAGTTAGTTTTGGCATCAAGGGCAGTGTCATGATAGCAAAGCTGACTGTGTAGTGATGATTCCCAGCACCATCTCTGACTGCAGGCAATTCGGTGGTCCAGCACAGTTCTGACATTGATGCTTGTGAGCAGCATGGCAGCAGGCCTATTTTTCCAGCAGAGCATTGTTTCAGATGCTCATGTAGGTGTAAATTTTCGTTGTGACAGAAACGGCAGTGCCACTTTCGCAAATAGTGTGTGCTGAGGTCTTCCAGCACCATCTCTCCATGATGATAAGACTGTGTGCAGCACTGTTACGATGTTTGCAGCTGTGATGAGGCAGGATTTCACAGCATGGTCTGCTTTGCAATATACTTTTAGTAGTAAAAGTTAGTTTTGGCATCAAGGGCAATGTCTTTATAGCAGAGCGGACTGTGTAGTGATGTTTCCCAGCACCATCTCTGCCTGCACGCAATTCCGTTGTCCAGCACAGTTATGACGTTGATGCTTGTGAGCAGCATGGCAGCAGACCTATTTTTCCAGCAGAGGATCGATTGAGAGTTTCAAGTAGGTGTAAAGGTTAGTTGTGACAGAAACGGCAGTGCCACTTTGGCACATAGTGTGTGCTGATGCCTCCCAGCACCATCTCTCCGTGATGCTAAGTCTGTGTGCAGCACTGTTGAAACGTTTGTACATGTGTAGAACAGGCAGGATTTCACAGCACAGGCTGCTTTGCAATGAACTTTTAGTAGTAAAAGTTAGTTTTGGCATCAAGGGCATTGTCATTATAGCAAAGCTGACTGTGTAGTGACGATTCCCAGCACCATCTCTGCCTGCAGGCAATTCCATTGTGGAGCACAGTTCTGATATTGATGCTTGTGAGCAGCATGGCAGCAGACCTTTTTTTCCAGCAGAGGATGGATTCCGAGGCTCAAGTAGGTGTAAAGGTTAGTTGTGACAGAAACGGAAGTGCCAGTTTTGCAAATAGTGTGTACTGATGATTCCCAGCAACATCTCTCCGTGATGATAAGTCTGTGTGTAGCACTGCTGAAATGTTTGTAGCTGTGATGAGGCAGGATTTCACAGCACAGGCTGCTTTGCAATGAACTTCTAGTAGTAAAAGTTACTTTTGGCATCAAGGGCAGTGTCATTATAGCAAAGTTGACTGTGTAGTGATGATTCCCAGCACCATCTCTGCCTGCAGGCAATTCGGATGTGTAGCACAGTTCTGACATTGATGCTGGCGAGCAGCATGGCAGCAGACCTATTTTTCCAGCAGAGGATCGGTTTAGCGGTTCAAGTAAGTGTAAATGTTAGTTGTGACAGAAACGGCAGTGCCACTTTTGCAAATAGAGTGTGCTGATGATTCCCAGCACCATCTCTCCGTGATGCTATGTCTGTGTGTAGCACTGCTGAAATGTTTGTACATGTGAGGAACAGGCAGGATTTCACAGCACAGGCTGCTTTGCAATGAAGTTTTAGTAGTAAAAGTTCGTTTTGGCATCAAGGGCATTGTCATTATAGCAAAGCTGAATGTGTAGTGATGATACCCAGCACCATCTCTGACTGAAAATTACACAGGATGAGGAGCACAGTTCTGACATTGATGCTTGTGAGCAGCATGGCAGCACACCTTTTTTTCCAGCAGAGGATCGATTCAGAGACTCATGTAGGTGTAAAAGTTAGTTGTGACAGAAACGGCAGTGCCTCTTTTGCAAGTAGTGTTTGCAGATGACTACCAGCACCATCTCTCCGTGATGATAAGTCTGAGTGCAGCACTGTTGAAATGTTTGTAGCTGTGATGAGTCAGGATTTCACAGCACAGGTTGCTTTGCAAAGAACTTCTAGTAGTAAAAGTTAGTTTTGGCATCAAGGGCAGTGTCATGATAGCAAAGCTGACTGTGTAGTGATGATTCCCAGCACCATCTCTGACTGCAGGCAATTCGGTGGTCCAGCACAGTTCTGACATTGATGCTTGTGAGCAGCATGGCAGCAGGCCTATTTTTCCAGCAGAGCATTGTTTCAGATGCTCATGTAGGTGTAAATTTTCGTTGTGACAGAAACGGCAGTGCCACTTTCGCAAATAGTGTGTGCTGAGGTCTTCCAGCACCATCTCTCCATGATGATAAGACTGTGTGCAGCACTGTTACGATGTTTGCAGCTGTGATGAGGCAGGATTTCACAGCATGGTCTGCTTTGCAATATACTTTTAGTAGTAAAAGTTAGTTTTGGCATCAAGGGCAATGTCTTTATAGCAGAGCGGACTGTGTAGTGATGTTTCCCAGCACCATCTCTGCCTGCACGCAATTCCGTTGTCCAGCACAGTTATGACGTTGATGCTTGTGAGCAGCATGGCAGCAGACCTATTTTTCCAGCAGAGGATCGATTGAGAGTTTCAAGTAGGTGTAAAGGTTAGTTGTGACAGAAACGGCAGTGCCACTTTGGCACATAGTGTGTGCTGATGCCTCCCAGCACCATCTCTCCGTGATGCTAAGTCTGTGTGCAGCACTGTTGAAACGTCTGTACATGTGTAGAACAGGCAGGATTTCACAGCACAGGCTGCTTTGCAATGAACTTTTAGTAGTAAAAGTTAGTTTTGGCATCAAGGGCATTGTCATTATAGCAAAGCTGACTGTGTAGTGACGATTCCCAGCACCATCTCTGCCTGCAGGCAATTCCATTGTGGAGCACAGTTCTGATATTGATGCTTGTGAGCAGCATGGCAGCAGACCTTTTTTTCCAGCAGAGGATGGATTCCGAGGCTCAAGTAGGTGTAAAGGTTAGTTGTGACAGAAACGGAAGTGCCAGTTTTGCAAATAGTGTGTACTGATGATTCCCAGCAACATCTCTCCGTGATGATAAGTCTGTGTGTAGCACTGCTGAAATGTTTGTAGCTGTGATGAGGCAGGATTTCACAGCACAGGCTGCTTTGCAATGAAGTTTTAGTAGTAAAAGTTCGTTTTGGCATCAAGGGCATTGTCATTATAGCAAAGCTGAATGTGTAGTGATGATACCCAGCACCATCTCTGACTGAAAATTACACAGGATGAGGAGCACAGTTCTGACATTGATGCTTGTGAGCAGCATGGCAGCACACCTTTTTTTCCAGCAGAGGATCGGTTCAGAGGTTCAAGTAGGTGTAAATTTTAGTTGTGACAGAAACGGCAGTGCCTCTTTTGCAAGTAGTGTTTGCAGATGAGTACCAGCACCATCTCTCCGTGATGATAAGTCTGTGTGCAGCACTGTTGAAATGTTTGTAGCTGTGATGAGTCAGGATTTCACAGCACAGGTTGCTTTGCAAAGAACTTCTAGTAGTAAAAGTTAGTTTTGGCATCAAGGGCAGTGTCATGATAGCAAAGCTGACTGTGTAGTGATGATTCCCAGCACCATCTCTGACTGCAGGCAATTCGGTGGTCCAGCACAGTTCTGACATTGATGCTTGTGAGCAGCATGGCAGCAGGCCTATTTTTCCAGCAGAGCATTGTTTCAGATGCTCATGTAGGTGTAAATTTTCGTTGTGACAGAAACGGCAGTGCCACTTTCGCAAATAGTGTGTGCTGAGGTCTTCCAGCACCATCTCTCCATGATGATAAGACTGTGTGCAGCACTGTTACGATGTTTGCAGCTGTGATGAGGCAGGATTTCACAGCATGGTCTGCTTTGCAATATACTTTTAGTAGTAAAAGTTAGTTTTGGCATCAAGGGCAATGTCTTTATAGCAGAGCGGACTGTGTAGTGATGTTTCCCAGCACCATCTCTGCCTGCACGCAATTCCGTTGTCCAGCACAGTTATGACGTTGATGCTTGTGAGCAGCATGGCAGCAGACCTATTTTTCCAGCAGAGGATCGATTGAGAGTTTCAAGTAGGTGTAAAGGTTAGTTGTGACAGAAACGGCAGTGCCACTTTGGCACATAGTGTGTGCTGATGCCTCCCAGCACCATCTCTCCGTGATGCTAAGTCTGTGTGCAGCACTGTTGAAACGTTTGTACATGTGTAGAACAGGCAGGATTTCACAGCACAGGCTGCTTTGCAATGAACTTTTAGTAGTAAAAGTTAGTTTTGGCATCAAGGGCATTGTCATTATAGCAAAGCTGACTGTGTAGTGACGATTCCCAGCACCATCTCTGCCTGCAGGCAATTCCATTGTGGAGCACAGTTCTGATATTGATGCTTGTGAGCAGCATGGCAGCAGACCTTTTTTTCCAGCAGAGGATGGATTCCGAGGCTCAAGTAGGTGTAAAGGTTAGTTGTGACAGAAACGGAAGTGCCAGTTTTGCAAATAGTGTGTACTGATGATTCCCAGCAACATCTCTCCGTGATGATAAGTCTGTGTGTAGCACTGCTGAAATGTTTGTAGCTGTGATGAGGCAGGATTTCACAGCACAGGCTGCTTTGCAATGAACTTCTAGTAGTAAAAGTTACTTTTGGCATCAAGGGCAGTGTCATTATAGCAAAGTTGACTGTGTAGTGATGATTCCCAGCACCATCTCTGCCTGCAGGCAATTCGGATGTGTAGCACAGTTCTGACATTGATGCTGGCGAGCAGCATGGCAGCAGACCTATTTTTCCAGCAGAGGACCGATTTAGCGGTTCAAGTAAGTGTAAATGTTAGTTGTGACAGAAACGGCAGTGCCACTTTTGCAAATAGAGTGTGCTGATGATTCCCAGCACCATCTCTCCGTGATGCTATGTCTGTGTGTAGCACTGCTGAAATGTTTGTACATGTGAGGAACAGGCAGGATTTCACAGCACAGGCTGCTTTGCAATGAAGTTTTAGTAGTAAAAGTTCGTTTTGGCATCAAGGGCATTGTCATTATAGCAAAGCTGAATGTGTAGTGATGATACCCAGCACCATCTCTGACTGAAAATTACACAGGATGAGGAGCACAGTTCTGACATTGATGCTTGTGAGCAGCATGGCAGCACACCTTTTTTTCCAGCAGAGGATCGATTCAGAGACTCATGTAGGTGTAAAAGTTAGTTGTGACAGAAACGGCAGTGCCTCTTTTGCAAGTAGTGTTTGCAGATGACTACCAGCACCATCTCTCCGTGATGATAAGTCTGAGTGCAGCACTGTTGAAATGTTTGTAGCTGTGATGAGTCAGGATTTCACAGCACAGGTTGCTTTGCAAAGAACTTCTAGTAGTAAAAGTTAGTTTTGGCATCAAGGGCAGTGTCATGATAGCAAAGCTGACTGTGTAGTGATGATTCCCAGCACCATCTCTGACTGCAGGCAATTCGGTGGTCCAGCACAGTTCTGACATTGATGCTTGTGAGCAGCATGGCAGCAGGCCTATTTTTCCAGCAGAGCATTGTTTCAGATGCTCATGTAGGTGTAAATTTTCGTTGTGACAGAAACGGCAGTGCCACTTTCGCAAATAGTGTGTGCTGAGGTCTTCCAGCACCATCTCTCCATGATGATAAGACTGTGTGCAGCACTGTTACGATGTTTGCAGCTGTGATGAGGCAGGATTTCACAGCATGGTCTGCTTTGCAATATACTTTTAGTAGTAAAAGTTAGTTTTGGCATCAAGGGCAATGTCTTTATAGCAGAGCGGACTGTGTAGTGATGTTTCCCAGCACCATCTCTGCCTGCACGCAATTCCGTTGTCCAGCACAGTTATGACGTTGATGCTTGTGAGCAGCATGGCAGCAGACCTATTTTTCCAGCAGAGGATCGATTGAGAGTTTCAAGTAGGTGTAAAGGTTAGTTGTGACAGAAACGGCAGTGCCACTTTGGCACATAGTGTGTGCTGATGCCTCCCAGCACCATCTCTCCGTGATGCTAAGTCTGTGTGCAGCACTGTTGAAACGTCTGTACATGTGTAGAACAGGCAGGATTTCACAGCACAGGCTGCTTTGCAATGAACTTTTAGTAGTAAAAGTTAGTTTTGGCATCAAGGGCATTGTCATTATAGCAAAGCTGACTGTGTAGTGACGATTCCCAGCACCATCTCTGCCTGCAGGCAATTCCATTGTGGAGCACAGTTCTGATATTGATGCTTGTGAGCAGCATGGCAGCAGACCTTTTTTTCCAGCAGAGGATGGATTCCGAGGCTCAAGTAGGTGTAAAGGTTAGTTGTGACAGAAACGGAAGTGCCAGTTTTGCAAATAGTGTGTACTGATGATTCCCAGCAACATCTCTCCGTGATGATAAGTCTGTGTGTAGCACTGCTGAAATGTTTGTAGCTGTGATGAGGCAGGATTTCACAGCACAGGCTGCTTTGCAATGAAATTTTAGTAGTAAAAGTTCGTTTTGGCATCAAGGGCATTGTCATTATAGCAAAGCTGAATGTGTAGTGATGATACCCAGCACCATCTCTGACTGAAAATTACACAGGATGAGGAGCACAGTTCTGACATTGATGCTTGTGAGCAGCATGGCAGCACACCTTTTTTTCCAGCAGAGGATCGGTTCAGAGGTTCAAGTAGGTGTAAATTTTAGTTGTGACAGAAACGGCAGTGCCTCTTTTGCAAGTAGTGTTTGCAGATGACTACCAGCACCATCTCTCCGTGATGATAAGTCTGTGTGCAGCACTGTTGAAATGTTTGTAGCTGTGATGAGTCAGGATTTCACAGCACAGGTTGCTTTGCAAAGAACTTCTAGTAGTAAAAGTTAGTTTTGGCATCAAGGGCAGTGTCATGATAGCAAAGCTGACTGTGTAGTGATGATTCCCAGCACCATCTCTGACTGCAGGCAATTCGGTGGTCCAGCACAGTTCTGACATTGATGCTTGTGAGCAGCATGGCAGCAGGCCTATTTTTCCAGCAGAGCATTGTTTCAGATGCTCATGTAGGTGTAAATTTTCGTTGTGACAGAAACGGCAGTGCCACTTTCGCAAATAGTGTGTGCTGAGGTCTTCCAGCACCATCTCTCCATGATGATAAGACTGTGTGCAGCACTGTTACGATGTTTGCAGCTGTGATGAGGCAGGATTTCACAGCATGGTCTGCTTTGCAATATACTTTTAGTAGTAAAAGTTAGTTTTGGCATCAAGGGCAATGTCTTTATAGCAGAGCGGACTGTGTAGTGATGTTTCCCAGCACCATCTCTGCCTGCACGCAATTCCGTTGTCCAGCACAGTTATGACGTTGATGCTTGTGAGCAGCATGGCAGCAGACCTATTTTTCCAGCAGAGGATCGATTGAGAGTTTCAAGTAGGTGTAAAGGTTAGTTGTGACAGAAACGGCAGTGCCACTTTGGCACATAGTGTGTGCTGATGCCTCCCAGCACCATCTCTCCGTGATGCTAAGTCTGTGTGCAGCACTGTTGAAACGTTTGTACATGTGTAGAACAGGCAGGATTTCACAGCACAGGCTGCTTTGCAATGAACTTTTAGTAGTAAAAGTTAGTTTTGGCATCAAGGGCATTGTCATTATAGCAAAGCTGACTGTGTAGTGACGATTCCCAGCACCATCTCTGCCTGCAGGCAATTCCATTGTGGAGCACAGTTCTGATATTGATGCTTGTGAGCAGCATGGCAGCAGACCTTTTTTTCCAGCAGAGGATGGATTCCGAGGCTCAAGTAGGTGTAAAGGTTAGTTGTGACAGAAACGGAAGTGCCAGTTTTGCAAATAGTGTGTACTGATGATTCCCAGCAACATCTCTCCGTGATGATAAGTCTGTGTGTAGCACTGCTGAAATGTTTGTAGCTGTGATGAGGCAGGATTTCACAGCACAGGCTGCTTTGCAATGAACTTCTAGTAGTAAAAGTTACTTTTGGCATCAAGGGCAGTGTCATTATAGCAAAGTTGACTGTGTAGTGATGATTCCCAGCACCATCTCTGCCTGCAGGCAATTCGGATGTGTAGCACAGTTCTGACATTGATGCTGGCGAGCAGCATGGCAGCAGACCTATTTTTCCAGCAGAGGATCGGTTTAGCGGTTCAAGTAAGTGTAAATGTTAGTTGTGACAGAAACGGCAGTGCCACTTTTGCAAATAGAGTGTGCTGATGATTCCCAGCACCATCTCTCCGTGATGCTATGTCTGTGTGTAGCACTGCTGAAATGTTTGTACATGTGAGGAACAGGCAGGATTTCACAGCACAGGCTGCTTTGCAATGAAGTTTTAGTAGTAAAAGTTCGTTTTGGCATCAAGGGCATTGTCATTATAGCAAAGCTGAATGTGTAGTGATGATACCCAGCACCATCTCTGACTGAAAATTACACAGGATGAGGAGCACAGTTCTGACATTGATGCTTGTGAGCAGCATGGCAGCACACCTTTTTTTCCAGCAGAGGATCGGTTCAGAGGTTCAAGTAGGTGTAAATTTTAGTTGTGACAGAAACGGCAGTGCCTCTTTTGCAAGTAGTGTTTGCAGATGACTACCAGCACCATCTCTCCGTGATGATAAGTCTGTGTGCAGCACTGTTGAAATGTTTGTAGCTGTGATGAGTCAGGATTTCACAGCACAGGTTGCTTTGCAAAGAACTTCTAGTAGTAAAAGTTAGTTTTGGCATCAAGGGCAGTGTCATGATAGCAAAGCTGACTGTGTAGTGATGATTCCCAGCACCATCTCTGACTGCAGGCAATTCGGTGGTCCAGCACAGTTCTGACATTGATGCTTGTGAGCAGCATGGCAGCAGGCCTATTTTTCCAGCAGAGCATTGTTTCAGATGCTCATGTAGGTGTAAATTTTCGTTGTGACAGAAACGGCAGTGCCACTTTCGCAAATAGTGTGTGCTGATGTCTTCCAGCACCATCTCTCCATGATGATAAGACTGTGTGCAGCACTGTTACGATGTTTGCAGCTGTGATGAGGCAGGATTTCACAGCATGGTCTGCTTTGCAATATACTTTTAGTAGTAAAAGTTAGTTTTGGCATCAAGGGCAATGTCTTTATAGCAGAGCGGACTGTGTAGTGATGTTTCCCAGCACCATCTCTGCCTGCACGCAATTCCGTTGTCCAGCACAGTTATGACGTTGATGCTTGTGAGCAGCATGGCAGCAGACCTATTTTTCCAGCAGAGGATCGATTGAGAGTTTCAAGTAGGTGTAAAGGTTAGTTGTGACAGAAACGGCAGTGCCACTTTGGCACATAGTGTGTGCTGATGCCTCCCAGCACCATCTCTCCGTGATGCTAAGTCTGTGTGCAGCACTGTTGAAACGTTTGTACATGTGTAGAACAGGCAGGATTTCACAGCACAGGCTGCTTTGCAATGAACTTTTAGTAGTAAAAGTTAGTTTTGGCATCAAGGGCATTGTCATTATAGCAAAGCTGACTGTGTAGTGACGATTCCCAGCACCATCTCTGCCTGCAGGCAATTCCATTGTGGAGCACAGTTCTGATATTGATGCTTGTGAGCAGCATGGCAGCAGACCTTTTTTTCCAGCAGAGGATGGATTCCGAGGCTCAAGTAGGTGTAAAGGTTAGTTGTGACAGAAACGGAAGTGCCAGTTTTGCAAATAGTGTGTACTGATGATTCCCAGCAACATCTCTCCGTGATGATAAGTCTGTGTGTAGCACTGCTGAAATGTTTGTAGCTGTGATGAGGCAGGATTTCACAGCACAGGCTGCTTTGCAATGAACTTCTAGTAGTAAAAGTTACTTTTGGCATCAAGGGCAGTGTCATTATAGCAAAGTTGACTGTGTAGTGATGATTCCCAGCACCATCTCTGCCTGCAGGCAATTCGGATGTGTAGCACAGTTCTGACATTGATGCTGGCGAGCAGCATGGCAGCAGACCTATTTTTCCAGCAGAGGATCGGTTTAGCGGTTCAAGTAAGTGTAAATGTTAGTTGTGACAGAAACGGCAGTGCCACTTTTGCAAATAGAGTGTGCTGATGATTCCCAGCACCATCTCTCCGTGATGCTATGTCTGTGTGTAGCACTGCTGAAATGTTTGTACATGTGAGGAACAGGCAGGATTTCACAGCACAGGCTGCTTTGCAATGAAGTTTTAGTAGTAAAAGTTCGTTTTGGCATCAAGGGCATTGTCATTATAGCAAAGCTGAATGTGTAGTGATGATACCCAGCACCATCTCTGACTGAAAATTACACAGGATGAGGAGCACAGTTCTGACATTGATGCTTGTGATCAGCATGGCAGCACACCTTTTTTTCCAGCAGAGGATCGGTTCAGAGGTTCAAGTAGGTGTAAATTTTAGTTGTGACAGAAACGGCAGTGCCTCTTTTGCAAGTAGTGTTTGCAGATGACTACCAGCACCATCTCTCCGTGATGATAAGTCTGTGTGCAGCACTGTTGAAATGTTTGTAGCTGTGATGAGTCAGGATTTCACAGCACAGGTTGCTTTGCAAAGAACTTCTAGTAGTAAAAGTTAGTTTTGGCATCAAGGGCAGTGTCATGATAGCAAAGCTGACTGTGTAGTGATGATTCCCAGCACCATCTCTGACTGCAGGCAATTCGGTGGTCCAGCACAGTTCTGACATTGATGCTTGTGAGCAGCATGGCAGCAGGCCTATTTTTCCAGCAGAGCATTGTTTCAGATGCTCATGTAGGTGTAAATTTTCGTTGTGACAGAAACGGCAGTGCCACTTTCGCAAATAGTGTGTGCTGAGGTCTTCCAGCACCATCTCTCCATGATGATAAGACTGTGTGCAGCACTGTTACGATGTTTGCAGCTGTGATGAGGCAGGATATCACAGCATGGTCTGCTTTGCAATATACTTTTAGTAGTAAAAGTTAGTTTTGGCATCAAGGGCAATGTCTTTATAGCAGAGCGGACTGTGTAGTGATGTTTCCCAGCACCATCTCTGCCTGCACGCAATTCCGTTGTCCAGCACAGTTATGACGTTGATGCTTGTGAGCAGCATGGCAGCAGACCTATTTTTCCAGCAGAGGATCGATTGAGAGTTTCAAGTAGGTGTAAAGGTTAGTTGTGACAGAAACGGCAGTGCCACTTTGGCACATAGTGTGTGCTGATGCCTCCCAGCACCATCTCTCCGTGATGCTAAGTCTGTGTGCAGCACTGTTGAAACGTTTGTACATGTGTAGAACAGGCAGGATTTCACAGCACAGGCTGCTTTGCAATGAACTTTTAGTAGTAAAAGTTAGTTTTGGCATCAAGGGCATTGTCATTATAGCAAAGCTGACTGTGTAGTGACGATTCCCAGCACCATCTCTGCCTGCAGGCAATTCCATTGTGGAGCACAGTTCTGATATTGATGCTTGTGAGCAGCATGGCAGCAGACCTTTTTTTTCCAGCAGAGGATGGATTCCGAGGCTCAAGTAGGTGTAAAGGTTAGTTGTGACAGAAACGGAAGTGCCAGTTTTGCAAATAGTGTGTACTGATGATTCCCAGCAACATCTCTCCGTGATGATAAGTCTGTGTGTAGCACTGCTGAAATGTTTGTAGCTGTGATGAGGCAGGATTTCACAGCACAGGCTGCTTTGCAATGAACTTCTAGTAGTAAAAGTTACTTTTGGCATCAAGGGCAGTGTCATTATAGCAAAGTTGACTGTGTAGTGATGATTCCCAGCACCATCTCTGCCTGCAGGCAATTCGGATGTGTAGCACAGTTCTGACATTGATGCTGGCGAGCAGCATGGCAGCAGACCTATTTTTCCAGCAGAGGATCGGTTTAGCGGTTCAAGTAAGTGTAAATGTTAGTTGTGACAGAAACGGCAGTGCCACTTTTGCAAATAGAGTGTGCTGATGATTCCCAGCACCATCTCTCCGTGATGCTATGTCTGTGTGTAGCACTGCTGAAATGTTTGTACATGTGAGGAACAGGCAGGATTTCACAGCACAGGCTGCTTTGCAATGAAGTTTTAGTAGTAAAAGTTCGTTTTGGCATCAAGGGCATTGTCATTATAGCAAAGCTGAATGTGTAGTGATGATACCCAGCACCATCTCTGACTGAAAATTACACAGGATGAGGAGCACAGTTCTGACATTGATGCTTGTGAGCAGCATGGCAGCACACCTTTTTTTCCAGCAGAGGATCGGTTCAGAGGTTCAAGTAGGTGTAAATTTTAGTTGTGACAGAAACGGCAGTGCCTCTTTTGCAAGTAGTGTTTGCAGATGACTACCAGCACCATCTCTCCGTGATGATAAGTCTGTGTGCAGCACTGTTGAAATGTTTGTAGCTGTGATGAGTCAGGATTTCACAGCACAGGTTGCTTTGCAAAGAACTTCTAGTAGTAAAAGTTAGTTTTGGCATCAAGGGCAGTGTCATGATAGCAAAGCTGACTGTGTAGTGATGATTCCCAGCACCATCTCTGACTGCAGGCAATTCGGTGGTCCAGCACAGTTCTGACATTGATGCTTGTGAGCAGCATGGCAGCAGGCCTATTTTTCCAGCAGAGCATTGTTTCAGATGCTCATGTAGGTGTAAATTTTCGTTGTGACAGAAACGGCAGTGCCACTTTCGCAAATAGTGTGTGCTGATGTCTTCCAGCACCATCTCTCCATGATGATAAGACTGTGTGCAGCACTGTTACGATGTTTGCAGCTGTGATGAGGCAGGATTTCACAGCATGGTCTGCTTTGCAATATACTTTTAGTAGTAAAAGTTAGTTTTGGCATCAAGGGCAATGTCTTTATAGCAGAGCGGACTGTGTAGTGATGTTTCCCAGCACCATCTCTGCCTGCACGCAATTCCGTTGTCCAGCACAGTTATGACGTTGATGCTTGTGAGCAGCATGGCAGCAGACCTATTTTTCCAGCAGAGGATCGATTGAGAGTTTCAAGTAGGTGTAAAGGTTAGTTGTGACAGAAACGGCAGTGCCACTTTGGCACATAGTGTGTGCTGATGCCTCCCAGCACCATCTCTCCGTGATGCTAAGTCTGTGTGCAGCACTGTTGAAACGTTTGTACATGTGTAGAACAGGCAGGATTTCACAGCACAGGCTGCTTTGCAATGAACTTTTAGTAGTAAAAGTTAGTTTTGGCATCAAGGGCATTGTCATTATAGCAAAGCTGACTGTGTAGTGACGATTCCCAGCACCATCTCTGCCTGCAGGCAATTCCATTGTGGAGCACAGTTCTGATATTGATGCTTGTGAGCAGCATGGCAGCAGACCTTTTTTTCCAGCAGAGGATGGATTCCGAGGCTCAAGTAGGTGTAAAGGTTAGTTGTGACAGAAACGGAAGTGCCAGTTTTGCAAATAGTGTGTACTGATGATTCCCAGCAACATCTCTCCGTGATGATAAGTCTGTGTGTAGCACTGCTGAAATGTTTGTAGCTGTGATGAGGCAGGATTTCACAGCACAGGCTGCTTTGCAATGAACTTCTAGTAGTAAAAGTTACTTTTGGCATCAAGGGCAGTGTCATTATAGCAAAGTTGACTGTGTAGTGATGATTCCCAGCACCATCTCTGCCTGCAGGCAATTCCATTGTGGAGCACAGTTCTGATATTGATGCTTGTGAGCAGCATGGCAGCAGACCTATTTTTCCAGCAGAGGATCGGTTTAGCGGTTCAAGTAAGTGTAAATGTTAGTTGTGACAGAAACGGCAGTGCCACTTTTGCAAATAGAGTGTGCTGATGATTCCCAGCACCATCTCTCCGTGATGCTATGTCTGTGTGTAGCACTGCTGAAATGTTTGTACATGTGAGGAACAGGCAGGATTTCACAGCACAGGCTGCTTTGCAATGAAGTTTTAGTAGTAAAAGTTCGTTTTGGCATCAAGGGCATTGTCATTATAGCAAAGCTGAATGTGTAGTGATGATACCCAGCACCATCTCTGACTGAAAATTACACAGGATGAGGAGCACAGTTCTGACATTGATGCTTGTGAGCAGCATGGCAGCACACCTTTTTTTCCAGCAGAGGATCGGTTCAGAGGTTCAAGTAGGTGTAAATTTTAGTTGTGACAGAAACGGCAGTGCCTCTTTTGCAAGTAGTGTTTGCAGATGACTACCAGCACCATCTCTCCGTGATGATAAGTCTGTGTGCAGCACTGTTGAAATGTTTGTAGCTGTGATGAGTCAGGATTTCACAGCACAGGTTGCTTTGCAAAGAACTTCTAGTAGTAAAAGTTAGTTTTGGCATCAAGGGCAGTGTCATGATAGCAAAGCTGACTGTGTAGTGATGATTCCCAGCACCATCTCTGACTGCAGGCAATTCGGTGGTCCAGCACAGTTCTGACATTGATGCTTGTGAGCAGCATGGCAGCAGGCCTATTTTTCCAGCAGAGCATTGTTTCAGATGCTCATGTAGGTGTAAATTTTCGTTGTGACAGAAACGGCAGTGCCACTTTCGCAAATAGTGTGTGCTGAGGTCTTCCAGCACCATCTCTCCATGATGATAAGACTGTGTGCAGCACTGTTACGATGTTTGCAGCTGTGATGAGGCAGGATTTCACAGCATGGTCTGCTTTGCAATATACTTTTAGTAGTAAAAGTTAGTTTTGGCATCAAGGGCAATGTCTTTATAGCAGAGCGGACTGTGTAGTGATGTTTCCCAGCACCATCTCTGCCTGCACGCAATTCCGTTGTCCAGCACAGTTATGACGTTGATGCTTGTGAGCAGCATGGCAGCAGACCTATTTTTCCAGCAGAGGATCGATTGAGAGTTTCAAGTAGGTGTAAAGGTTAGTTGTGACAGAAACGGCAGTGCCACTTTGGCACATAGTGTGTGCTGATGCCTCCCAGCACCATCTCTCCGTGATGCTAAGTCTGTGTGCAGCACTGTTGAAACGTTTGTACATGTGTAGAACAGGCAGGATTTCACAGCACAGGCTGCTTTGCAATGAACTTTTAGTAGTAAAAGTTAGTTTTGGCATCAAGGGCATTGTCATTATAGCAAAGCTGACTGTGTAGTGACGATTCCCAGCACCATCTCTGCCTGCAGGCAATTCCATTGTGGAGCACAGTTCTGATATTGATGCTTGTGAGCAGCATGGCAGCAGACCTTTTTTTCCAGCAGAGGATGGATTCCGAGGCTCAAGTAGGTGTAAAGGTTAGTTGTGACAGAAACGGAAGTGCCAGTTTTGCAAATAGTGTGTACTGATGATTCCCAGCAACATCTCTCCGTGATGATAAGTCTGTGTGTAGCACTGCTGAAATGTTTGTAGCTGTGATGAGGCAGGATTTCACAGCACAGGCTGCTTTGCAATGAACTTCTAGTAGTAAAAGTTACTTTTGGCATCAAGGGCAGTGTCATTATAGCAAAGTTGACTGTGTAGTGATGATTCCCAGCACCATCTCTGCCTGCAGGCAATTCGGATGTGTAGCACAGTTCTGACATTGATGCTGGCGAGCAGCATGGCAGCAGACCTATTTTTCCAGCAGAGGATCGGTTTAGCGGTTCAAGTAAGTGTAAATGTTAGTTGTGACAGAAACGGCAGTGCCACTTTTGCAAATAGAGTGTGCTGATGATTCCCAGCACCATCTCTCCGTGATGCTATGTCTGTGTGTAGCACTGCTGAAATGTTTGTAGCTGTGATGAGGCAGGATTTCACAGCACAGGCTGCTTTGCAATGAAGTTTTAGTAGTAAAAGTTCGTTTTGGCATCAAGGGCATTGTCATTATAGCAAAGCTGAATGTGTAGTGATGATACCCAGCACCATCTCTGACTGAAAATTACACAGGATGAGGAGCACAGTTCTGACATTGATGCTTGTGAGCAGCATGGCAGCACACCTTTTTTTCCAGCAGAGGATCGGTTCAGAGGTTCAAGTAGGTGTAAATTTTAGTTGTGACAGAAACGGCAGTGCCTCTTTTGCAAGTAGTGTTTGCAGATGACTACCAGCACCATCTCTCCGTGATGATAAGTCTGTGTGCAGCACTGTTGAAATGTTTGTAGCTGTGATGAGTCAGGATTTCACAGCACAGGTTGCTTTGCAAAGAACTTCTAGTAGTAAAAGTTAGTTTTGGCATCAAGGGCAGTGTCATGATAGCAAAGCTGACTGTGTAGTGATGATTCCCAGCACCATCTCTGACTGCAGGCAATTCGGTGGTCCAGCACAGTTCTGACATTGATGCTTGTGAGCAGCATGGCAGCAGGCCTATTTTTCCAGCAGAGCATTGTTTCAGATGCTCATGTAGGTGTAAATTTTCGTTGTGACAGAAACGGCAGTGCCACTTTCGCAAATAGTGTGTGCTGATGTCTTCCAGCACCATCTCTCCATGATGATAAGACTGTGTGCAGCACTGTTACGATGTTTGCAGCTGTGATGAGGCAGGATTTCACAGCATGGTCTGCTTTGCAATATACTTTTAGTAGTAAAAGTTAGTTTTGGCATCAAGGGCAATGTCTTTATAGCAGAGCGGACTGTGTAGTGATATTTCCCAGCACCATCTCTGCCTGCACGCAATTCCGTTGTCCAGCACAGTTATGACGTTGATGCTTGTGAGCAGCATGGGAACACACCTATTTTTCCAGCAGAGGATCGATTGAGAGTTTCAAGTAGGTGTAAAGGTTAGTTGTGACAGAAACGGCAGTGCCACTTTGGCACATAGTGTGTGCTGATGCCTCCCAGCACCATCTCTCCGTGATGCTAAGTCTGTGTGCAGCACTGTTGAAACGTTTGTACATGTGTAGAACAGGCAGGATTTCACAGCACAGGCTGCTTTGCAATGAACTTTTAGTAGTAAAAGTTAGTTTTGGCATCAAGGGCAGTGTCATTATAGCAAAGCTGACTGTGTAGTGACGATTCCCAGCACCATCTCTGCCTGCAGGCAATTCCATTGTGGAGCACAGTTCTGATATTGATGCTTGTGAGCAGCATGGCAGCAGACCTTTTTTTCAGCAGAGGATCGGTTTAGCGGTTCAAGTAAGTGTAAATGTTAGTTGTGACAGAAACGGCAGTGCCACTTTTGCAAATAGAGTGTGCTGATGATTCCCAGCACCATCTCTCCGTGATGCTATGTCTGTGTGTAGCACTGCTGAAATGTTTGTACATGTGAGGAACAGGCAGGATTTCACAGCACAGGCTGCTTTGCAATGAAGTTTTAGTAGTAAAAGTTCGTTTTGGCATCAAGGGCATTGTCATTATAGCAAAGCTGAATGTGTAGTGATGATACCCAGCACCATCTCTGACTGAAAATTACACAGGATGAGGAGCACAGTTCTGACATTGATGCTTGTGAGCAGCATGGCAGCACACCTTTTTTTCCAGCAGAGGATCGGTTCAGAGGTTCAAGTAGGTGTAAATTTTAGTTGTGACAGAAACGGCAGTGCCTCTTTTGCAAGTAGTGTTTGCAGATGACTACCAGCACCATCTCTCCGTGATGATAAGTCTGTGTGCAGCACTGTTGAAATGTTTGTAGCTGTGATGAGTCAGGATTTCACAGCACAGGTTGCTTTGCAAAGAACTTCTAGTAGTAAAAGTTAGTTTTGGCATCAAGGGCAGTGTCATGATAGCAAAGCTGACTGTGTAGTGATGATTCCCAGCACCATCTCTGACTGCAGGCAATTCGGTGGTCCAGCACAGTTCTGACATTGATGCTTGTGAGCAGCATGGCAGCAGGCCTATTTTTCCAGCAGAGCATTGTTTCAGATGCTCATGTAGGTGTAAATTTTCGTTGTGACAGAAACGGCAGTGCCACTTTCGCAAATAGTGTGTGCTGAGGTCTTCCAGCACCATCTCTCCATGATGATAAGACTGTGTGCAGCACTGTTACGATGTTTGCAGCTGTGATGAGGCAGGATTTCACAGCATGGTCTGCTTTGCAATATACTTTTAGTAGTAAAAGTTAGTTTTGGCATCAAGGGCAATGTCTTTATAGCAGAGCGGACTGTGTAGTGATGTTTCCCAGCACCATCTCTGCCTGCACGCAATTCCGTTGTCCAGCACAGTTATGACGTTGATGCTTGTGAGCAGCATGGCAGCAGACCTATTTTTCCAGCAGAGGATCGATTGAGAGTTTCAAGTAGGTGTAAAGGTTAGTTGTGACAGAAACGGCAGTGCCACTTTGGCACATAGTGTGTGCTGATGCCTCCCAGCACCATCTCTCCGTGATGCTAAGTCTGTGTGCAGCACTGTTGAAACGTTTGTACATGTGTAGAACAGGCAGGATTTCACAGCACAGGCTGCTTTGCAATGAACTTTTAGTAGTAAAAGTTAGTTTTGGCATCAAGGGCATTGTCATTATAGCAAAGCTGACTGTGTAGTGACGATTCCCAGCACCATCTCTGCCTGCAGGCAATTCCATTGTGGAGCACAGTTCTGATATTGATGCTTGTGAGCAGCATGGCAGCAGACCTTTTTTTCCAGCAGAGGATGGATTCCGAGGCTCAAGTAGGTGTAAAGGTTAGTTGTGACAGAAACGGAAGTGCCAGTTTTGCAAATAGTGTGTACTGATGATTCCCAGCAACATCTCTCCGTGATGATAAGTCTGTGTGTAGCACTGCTGAAATGTTTGTAGCTGTGATGAGGCAGGATTTCACAGCACAGGCTGCTTTGCAATGAACTTCTAGTAGTAAAAGTTACTTTTGGCATCAAGGGCAGTGTCATTATAGCAAAGTTGACTGTGTAGTGATGATTCCCAGCACCATCTCTGCCTGCAGGCAATTCGGATGTGTAGCACAGTTCTGACATTGATGCTGGCGAGCAGCATGGCAGCAGACCTATTTTTCCAGCAGAGGATCGGTTTAGCGGTTCAAGTAAGTGTAAATGTTAGTTGTGACAGAAACGGCAGTGCCACTTTTGCAAATAGAGTGTGCTGATGATTCCCAGCACCATCTCTCCGTGATGCTATGTCTGTGTGTAGCACTGCTGAAATGTTTGTACATGTGAGGAACAGGCAGGATTTCACAGCACAGGCTGCTTTGCAATGAAGTTTTAGTAGTAAAAGTTCGTTTTGGCATCAAGGGCATTGTCATTATAGCAAAGCTGAATGTGTAGTGATGATACCCAGCACCATCTCTGACTGAAAATTACACAGGATGAGGAGCACAGTTCTGACATTGATGCTTGTGAGCAGCATGGCAGCACACCTTTTTTTCCAGCAGAGGATCGGTTCAGAGGTTCAAGTAGGTGTAAATTTTAGTTGTGACAGAAACGGCAGTGCCTCTTTTGCAAGTAGTGTTTGCAGATGACTACCAGCACCATCTCTCCGTGATGATAAGTCTGTGTGCAGCACTGTTGAAATGTTTGTAGCTGTGATGAGTCAGGATTTCACAGCACAGGTTGCTTTGCAAAGAACTTCTAGTAGTAAAAGTTAGTTTTGGCATCAAGGGCAGTGTCATGATAGCAAAGCTGACTGTGTAGTGATGATTCCCAGCACCATCTCTGACTGCAGGCAATTCGGTGGTCCAGCACAGTTCTGACATTGATGCTTGTGAGCAGCATGGCAGCAGGCCTATTTTTCCAGCAGAGCATTGTTTCAGATGCTCATGTAGGTGTAAATTTTCGTTGTGACAGAAACGGCAGTGCCACTTTCGCAAATAGTGTGTGCTGATGTCTTCCAGCACCATCTCTCCATGATGATAAGACTGTGTGCAGCACTGTTACGATGTTTGCAGCTGTGATGAGGCAGGATTTCACAGCATGGTCTGCTTTGCAATATACTTTTAGTAGTAAAAGTTAGTTTTGGCATCAAGGGCAATGTCTTTATAGCAGAGCGGACTGTGTAGTGATGTTTCCCAGCACCATCTCTGCCTGCACGCAATTCCGTTGTCCAGCACAGTTATGACGTTGATGCTTGTGAGCAGCATGGCAGCAGACCTATTTTTCCAGCAGAGGATCGATTGAGAGTTTCAAGTAGGTGTAAAGGTTAGTTGTGACAGAAACGGCAGTGCCACTTTGGCACATAGTGTGTGCTGATGCCTCCCAGCACCATCTCTCCGTGATGCTAAGTCTGTGTGCAGCACTGTTGAAACGTTTGTACATGTGTAGAACAGGCAGGATTTCACAGCACAGGCTGCTTTGCAATGAACTTTTAGTAGTAAAAGTTAGTTTTGGCATCAAGGGCATTGTCATTATAGCAAAGCTGACTGTGTAGTGACGATTCCCAGCACCATCTCTGCCTGCAGGCAATTCCATTGTGGAGCACAGTTCTGATATTGATGCTTGTGAGCAGCATGGCAGCAGACCTTTTTTTCCAGCAGAGGATGGATTCCGAGGCTCAAGTAGGTGTAAAGGTTAGTTGTGACAGAAACGGAAGTGCCAGTTTTGCAAATAGTGTGTACTGATGATTCCCAGCAACATCTCTCCGTGATGATAAGTCTGTGTGTAGCACTGCTGAAATGTTTGTAGCTGTGATGAGGCAGGATTTCACAGCACAGGCTGCTTTGCAATGAACTTCTAGTAGTAAAAGTTACTTTTGGCATCAAGGGCAGTGTCATTATAGCAAAGTTGACTGTGTAGTGATGATTCCCAGCACCATCTCTGCCTGCAGGCAATTCGGATGTGTAGCACAGTTCTGACATTGATGCTGGCGAGCAGCATGGCAGCAGACCTATTTTTCCAGCAGAGGATCGGTTTAGCGGTTCAAGTAAGTGTAAATGTTAGTTGTGACAGAAACGGCAGTGCCACTTTTGCAAATAGAGTGTGCTGATGATTCCCAGCACCATCTCTCCGTGATGCTATGTCTGTGTGTAGCACTGCTGAAATGTTTGTAGCTGTGATGAGGCAGGATTTCACAGCACAGGCTGCTTTGCAATGAAGTTTTAGTAGTAAAAGTTCGTTTTGGCATCAAGGGCATTGTCATTATAGCAAAGCTGAATGTGTAGTGATGATACCCAGCACCATCTCTGACTGAAAATTACACAGGATGAGGAGCACAGTTCTGACATTGATGCTTGTGAGCAGCATGGCAGCACACCTTTTTTTCCAGCAGAGGATCGGTTCAGAGGTTCAAGTAGGTGTAAATTTTAGTTGTGACAGAAACGGCAGTGCCTCTTTTGCAAGTAGTGTTTGCAGATGACTACCAGCACCATCTCTCCGTGATGATAAGTCTGTGTGCAGCACTGTTGAAATGTTTGTAGCTGTGATGAGTCAGGATTTCACAGCACAGGTTGCTTTGCAAAGAACTTCTAGTAGTAAAAGTTAGTTTTGGCATCAAGGGCAGTGTCATGATAGCAAAGCTGACTGTGTAGTGATGATTCCCAGCACCATCTCTGACTGCAGGCAATTCGGTGGTCCAGCACAGTTCTGACATTGATGCTTGTGAGCAGCATGGCAGCAGGCCTATTTTTCCAGCAGAGCATTGTTTCAGATGCTCATGTAGGTGTAAATTTTCGTTGTGACAGAAACGGCAGTGCCACTTTCGCAAATAGTGTGTGCTGAGGTCTTCCAGCACCATCTCTCCATGATGATAAGACTGTGTGCAGCACTGTTACGATGTTTGCAGCTGTGATGAGGCAGGATTTCACAGCATGGTCTGCTTTGCAATATACTTTTAGTAGTAAAAGTTAGTTTTGGCATCAAGGGCAATGTCTTTATAGCAGAGCGGACTGTGTAGTGATATTTCCCAGCACCATCTCTGCCTGCACGCAATTCCGTTGTCCAGCACAGTTATGACGTTGATGCTTGTGAGCAGCATGGGAACACACCTATTTTTCCAGCAGAGGATCGATTGAGAGTTTCAAGTAGGTGTAAAGGTTAGTTGTGACAGAAACGGCAGTGCCACTTTGGCACATAGTGTGTGCTGATGCCTCCCAGCACCATCTCTCCGTGATGCTAAGTCTGTGTGCAGCACTGTTGAAACGTTTGTACATGTGTAGAACAGGCAGGATTTCACAGCACAGGCTGCTTTGCAATGAACTTTTAGTAGTAAAAGTTAGTTTTGGCATCAAGGGCAGTGTCATTATAGCAAAGCTGACTGTGTAGTGACGATTCCCAGCACCATCTCTGCCTGCAGGCAATTCCATTGTGGAGCACAGTTCTGATATTGATGCTTGTGAGCAGCATGGCAGCAGACCTTTTTTTCAGCAGAGGATCGGTTTAGCGGTTCAAGTAAGTGTAAATGTTAGTTGTGACAGAAACGGCAGTGCCACTTTTGCAAATAGAGTGTGCTGATGATTCCCAGCACCATCTCTCCGTGATGCTATGTCTGTGTGTAGCACTGCTGAAATGTTTGTACATGTGAGGAACAGGCAGGATTTCACAGCACAGGCTGCTTTGCAATGAAGTTTTAGTAGTAAAAGTTCGTTTTGGCATCAAGGGCATTGTCATTATAGCAAAGCTGAATGTGTAGTGATGATACCCAGCACCATCTCTGACTGAAAATTACACAGGATGAGGAGCACAGTTCTGACATTGATGCTTGTGAGCAGCATGGCAGCACACCTTTTTTTCCAGCAGAGGATCGGTTCAGAGGTTCAAGTAGGTGTAAATTTTAGTTGTGACAGAAACGGCAGTGCCTCTTTTGCAAGTAGTGTTTGCAGATGACTACCAGCACCATCTCTCCGTGATGATAAGTCTGTGTGCAGCACTGTTGAAATGTTTGTAGCTGTGATGAGTCAGGATTTCACAGCACAGGTTGCTTTGCAAAGAACTTCTAGTAGTAAAAGTTAGTTTTGGCATCAAGGGCAGTGTCATGATAGCAAAGCTGACTGTGTAGTGATGATTCCCAGCACCATCTCTGACTGCAGGCAATTCGGTGGTCCAGCACAGTTCTGACATTGATGCTTGTGAGCAGCATGGCAGCAGGCCTATTTTTCCAGCAGAGCATTGTTTCAGATGCTCATGTAGGTGTAAATTTTCGTTGTGACAGAAACGGCAGTGCCACTTTCGCAAATAGTGTGTGCTGAGGTCTTCCAGCACCATCTCTCCATGATGATAAGACTGTGTGCAGCACTGTTACGATGTTTGCAGCTGTGATGAGGCAGGATTTCACAGCATGGTCTGCTTTGCAATATACTTTTAGTAGTAAAAGTTAGTTTTGGCATCAAGGGCAATGTCTTTATAGCAGAGCGGACTGTGTAGTGATGTTTCCCAGCACCATCTCTGCCTGCACGCAATTCCGTTGTCCAGCACAGTTATGACGTTGATGCTTGTGAGCAGCATGGCAGCAGACCTATTTTTCCAGCAGAGGATCGATTGAGAGTTTCAAGTAGGTGTAAAGGTTAGTTGTGACAGAAACGGCAGTGCCACTTTGGCACATAGTGTGTGCTGATGCCTCCCAGCACCATCTCTCCGTGATGCTAAGTCTGTGTGCAGCACTGTTGAAACGTTTGTACATGTGTAGAACAGGCAGGATTTCACAGCACAGGCTGCTTTGCAATGAACTTTTAGTAGTAAAAGTTAGTTTTTGGCATCAAGGGCATTGTCATTATAGCAAAGCTGACTGTGTAGTGACGATTCCCAGCACCATCTCTGCCTGCAGGCAATTCCATTGTGGAGCACAGTTCTGATATTGATGCTTGTGAGCAGCATGGCAGCAGACCTTTTTTTCCAGCAGAGGATGGATTCCGAGGCTCAAGTAGGTGTAAAGGTTAGTTGTGACAGAAACGGAAGTGCCAGTTTTGCAAATAGTGTGTACTGATGATTCCCAGCAACATCTCTCCGTGATGATAAGTCTGTGTGTAGCACTGCTGAAATGTTTGTAGCTGTGATGAGGCAGGATTTCACAGCACAGGCTGCTTTGCAATGAACTTCTAGTAGTAAAAGTTACTTTTGGCATCAAGGGCAGTGTCATTATAGCAAAGTTGACTGTGTAGTGATGATTCCCAGCACCATCTCTGCCTGCAGGCAATTCGGATGTGTAGCACAGTTCTGACATTGATGCTGGCGAGCAGCATGGCAGCAGACCTATTTTTCCAGCAGAGGATCGGTTTAGCGGTTCAAGTAAGTGTAAATGTTAGTTGTGACAGAAACGGCAGTGCCACTTTTGCAAATAGAGTGTGCTGATGATTCCCAGCACCATCTCTCCGTGATGCTATGTCTGTGTGTAGCACTGCTGAAATGTTTGTAGCTGTGATGAGGCAGGATTTCACAGCACAGGCTGCTTTGCAATGAAGTTTTAGTAGTAAAAGTTCGTTTTGGCATCAAGGGCATTGTCATTATAGCAAAGCTGAATGTGTAGTGATGATACCCAGCACCATCTCTGACTGAAAATTACACAGGATGAGGAGCACAGTTCTGACATTGATGCTTGTGAGCAGCATGGCAGCACACCTTTTTTTCCA
Source organism: Melopsittacus undulatus (assembly GCF_012275295.1). NCBI lineage: Eukaryota > Metazoa > Chordata > Aves > Psittaciformes > Psittaculidae > Melopsittacus > Melopsittacus undulatus. Next base: position 40,236 of record NW_022994762.1, read on the forward strand.
GCAGAGGATCGGTTCAGAGGTTCAAGTAGGTGTAAATTTTAGTTGTGACAGAAACGGCAGTGCCTCTTTTGCAAGTAGTGTTTGCAGATGACTACCAGCACCATCTCTCCGTGATGATAAGTCTGTGTGCAGCACTGTTGAAATGTTTGTAGCTGTGATGAGTCAGGATTTCACAGCACAGGTTGCTTTGCAAAGAACTTCTAGTAGTAAAAGTTAGTTTTGGCATCAAGGGCAGTGTCATGATAGCAAAGCTGACTGTGTAGTGATGATTCCCAGCACCATCTCTGACTGCAGGCAATTCGGTGGTCCAGCACAGTTCTGACATTGATGCTTGTGAGCAGCATGGCAGCAGGCCTATTTTTCCAGCAGAGCATTGTTTCAGATGCTCATGTAGGTGTAAATTTTCGTTGTGACAGAAACGGCAGTGCCACTTTCGCAAATAGTGTGTGCTGAGGTCTTCCAGCACCATCTCTCCATGATGATAAGACTGTGTGCAGCACTGTTACGATGTTTGCAGCTGTGATGAGGCAGGATTTCACAGCATGGTCTGCTTTGCAATATACTTTTAGTAGTAAAAGTTAGTTTTGGCATCAAGGGCAATGTCTTTATAGCAGAGCGGACTGTGTAGTGATGTTTCCCAGCACCATCTCTGCCTGCACGCAATTCCGTTGTCCAGCACAGTTATGACGTTGATGCTTGTGAGCAGCATGGCAGCAGACCTATTTTTCCAGCAGAGGATCGATTGAGAGTTTCAAGTAGGTGTAAAGGTTAGTTGTGACAGAAACGGCAGTGCCACTTTGGCACATAGTGTGTGCTGATGCCTCCCAGCACCATCTCTCCGTGATGCTAAGTCTGTGTGCAGCACTGTTGAAACGTTTGTACATGTGTAGAACAGGCAGGATTTCACAGCACAGGCTGCTTTGCAATGAACTTTTAGTAGTAAAAGTTAGTTTTGGCATCAAGGGCATTGTCATTATAGCAAAGCTGACTGTGTAGTGACGATTCCCAGCACCATCTCTGCCTGCAGGCAATTCCATTGTGGAGCACAGTTCTGATATTGATGCTTGTGAGCAGCATGGCAGCAGACCTTTTTTTCCAGCAGAGGATGGATTCCGAGGCTCAAGTAGGTGTAAAGGTTAGTTGTGACAGAAACAGAAGTGCCAGTTTTGCAAATAGTGTGTACTGATGATTCCCAGCAACATCTCTCCGTGATGATAAGTCTGTGTGTAGCACTGCTGAAATGTTTGTAGCTGTGATGAGGCAGGATTTCACAGCACAGGCTGCTTTGCAATGAACTTCTAGTAGTAAAAGTTCGTTTTGGCATCAAGGGCATTGTCATTATAGCAAAGCTGAATGTGTAGTGATGATACCCAGCACCAGCTCTGACTGAAAATTACACAGGATGAGGAGCACAGTTCTGACATTGATGCTTGTGAGCAGCATGGCAGCACACCTTTTTTTCCAGCAGAGGATCGGTTCAGAGGTTCAAGTAGGTGTAAATTTTAGTTGTGACAGAAACGGCAGTGCCTCTTTTGCAAGTAGTGTTTGCAGATGACTACCAGCACCATCTCTCCGTGATGATAAGTCTGTGTGCAGCACTGTTGAAATGTTTGTAGCTGTGATGAGTCAGGATTTCACAGCACAGGTTGCTTTGCAAAGAACTTCTAGTAGTAAAAGTTAGTTTTGGCATCAAGGGCAGTGTCATGATAGCAAAGCTGACTGTGTAGTGATGATTCCCAGCACCATCTCTGACTGCAGGCAATTCGGTGGTCCAGCACAGTTCTGACATTGATGCTTGTGAGCAGCATGGCAGCAGGCCTATTTTTCCAGCAGAGCATTGTTTCAGATGCTCATGTAGGTGTAAATTTTCGTTGTGACAGAAACGGCAGTGCCACTTTCGCAAATAGTGTGTGCTGAGGTCTTCCAGCACCATCTCTCCATGATGATAAGACTGTGTGCAGCACTGTTACGATGTTTGCAGCTGTGATGAGGCAGGATTTCACAGCATGGTCTGCTTTGCAATATACTTTTAGTAGTAAAAGTTAGTTTTGGCATCAAGGGCAATGTCTTTATAGCAGAGCGGACTGTGTAGTGATGTTTCCCAGCACCATCTCTGCCTGCACGCAATTCCGTTGTCCAGCACAGTTATGACGTTGATGCTTGTGAGCAGCATGGCAGCAGACCTATTTTTCCAGCAGAGGATCGATTGAGAGTTTCAAGTAGGTGTAAAGGTTAGTTGTGACAGAAACGGCAGTGCCACTTTGGCACATAGTGTGTGCTGATGCCTCCCAGCACCATCTCTCCGTGATGCTAAGTCTGTGTGCAGCACTGTTGAAACGTTTGTACATGTGTAGAACAGGCAGGATTTCACAGCACAGGCTGCTTTGCAATGAACTTTTAGTAGTAAAAGTTAGTTTTGGCATCAAGGGCATTGTCATTATAGCAAAGCTGACTGTGTAGTGACGATTCCCAGCACCATCTCTGCCTGCAGGCAATTCCATTGTGGAGCACAGTTCTGATATTGATGCTTGTGAGCAGCATGGCAGCAGACCTTTTTTTCCAGCAGAGGATGGATTCCGAGGCTCAAGTAGGTGTAAAGGTTAGTTGTGACAGAAACGGAAGTGCCAGTTTTGCAAATAGTGTGTACTGATGATTCCCAGCAACATCTCTCCGTGATGATAAGTCTGTGTGTAGCACTGCTGAAATGTTTGTAGCTGTGATGAGGCAGGATTTCACAGCACAGGCTGCTTTGCAATGAAGTTTCTAGTAGTAAAAGTTCGTTTTGGCATCAAGGGCATTGTCATTATAGCAAAGCTGAATGTGTAGTGATGATACCCAGCACCATCTCTGACTGAAAATTACACAGGATGAGGAGCACAGTTCTGACATTGATGCTTGTGAGCAGCATGGCAGCACACCTTTTTTTCCAGCAGAGGATCGGTTCAGAGGTTCAAGTAGGTGTAAATTTTAGTTGTGACAGAAACGGCAGTGCCTCTTTTGCAAGTAGTGTTTGCAGATGACTACCAGCACCATCTCTCCGTGATGATAAGTCTGCTGTGCAGCACTGTTGAAATGTTTGTAGCTGTGATGAGTCAGGATTTCACAGCACAGGTTGCTTTGCAAAGAACTTCTAGTAGTAAAAGTTAGTTTTGGCATCAAGGGCAGTGTCATGATAGCAAAGCTGACTGTGTAGTGATGATTCCCAGCACCATCTCTGACTGCAGGCAATTCGGTGGTCCAGCACAGTTCTGACATTGATGCTTGTGAGCAGCATGGCAGCAGGCCTATTTTTCCAGCAGAGCATTGTTTCAGATGCTCATGTAGGTGTAAATTTTCGTTGTGACAGAAACGGCAGTGCCACTTTCGCAAATAGTGTGTGCTGAGGTCTTCCAGCACCATCTCTCCATGATGATAAGACTGTGTGCAGCACTGTTACGATGTTTGCAGCTGTGATGAGGCAGGATTTCACAGCATGGTCTGCTTTGCAATATACTTTTAGTAGTAAAAGTTAGTTTTGGCATCAAGGGCAATGTCTTTATAGCAGAGCGGACTGTGTAGTGATGTTTCCCAGCACCATCTCTGCCTGCACGCAATTCCGTTGTCCAGCACAGTTATGACGTTGATGCTTGTGAGCAGCATGGCAGCAGACCTATTTTTCCAGCAGAGGATCGATTGAGAGTTTCAAGTAGGTGTAAAGGTTAGTTGTGACAGAAACGGCAGTGCCACTTTGGCACATAGTGTGTGCTGATGCCTTCCCAGCACCATCTCTCCGTGATGCTAAGTCTGTGTGCAGCACTGTTGAAACGTTTGTACATGTGTAGAACAGGCAGGATTTCACAGCACAGGCTGCTTTGCAATGAACTTTTAGTAGTAAAAGTTAGTTTTGGCATCAAGGGCATTGTCATTATAGCAAAGCTGACTGTGTAGTGACGATTCCCAGCACCATCTCTGCCTGCAGGCAATTCCATTGTGGAGCACAGTTCTGATATTGATGCTTGTGAGCAGCATGGCAGCAGACCTATTTTTCCAGCAGAGGATCGGTTTAGCGGTTCAAGTAAGTGTAAATGTTAGTTGTGACAGAAACGGCAGTGCCACTTTTGCAAATAGAGTGTGCTGATGATTCCCAGCACCATCTCTCCGTGATGCTATGTCTGTGTGTAGCACTGCTGAAATGTTTGTACATGTGAGGAACAGGCAGGATTTCACAGCACAGGCTGCTTTGCAATGAAGTTTTAGTAGTAAAAGTTCGTTTTGGCATCAAGGGCATTGTCATTATAGCAAAGCTGAATGTGTAGTGATGATACCCAGCACCATCTCTGACTGAAAATTACACAGGATGAGGAGCACAGTTCTGACATTGATGCTTGTGAGCAGCATGGCAGCACACCTTTTTTTCCAGCAGAGGATCGGTTCAGAGGTTCAAGTAGGTGTAAATTTTAGTTGTGACAGAAACGGCAGTGCCTCTTTTGCAAGTAGTGTTTGCAGATGACTACCAGCACCATCTCTCCGTGATGATAAGTCTGTGTGCAGCACTGTTGAAATGTTTGTAGCTGTGATGAGTCAGGATTTCACAGCACAGGTTGCTTTGCAAAGAACTTCTAGTAGTAAAAGTTAGTTTTGGCATCAAGGGCAGTGTCATGATAGCAAAGCTGACTGTGTAGTGATGATTCCCAGCACCATCTCTGACTGCAGGCAATTCGGTGGTCCAGCACAGTTCTGACATTGATGCTTGTGAGCAGCATGGCAGCAGGCCTATTTTTCCAGCAGAGCATTGTTTCAGATGCTCATGTAGGTGTAAATTTTCGTTGTGACAGAAACGGCAGTGCCACTTTCGCAAATAGTGTGTGCTGAGGTCTTCCAGCACCATCTCTCCATGATGATAAGACTGTGTGCAGCACTGTTACGATGTTTGCAGCTGTGATGAGGCAGGATTTCACAGCATGGTCTGCTTTGCAATATACTTTTAGTAGTAAAAGATTAGTTTTGGCATCAAGGGCAATGTCTTTATAGCAGAGCGGACTGTGTAGTGATGTTTCCCAGCACCATCTCTGCCTGCACGCAATTCCGTTGTCCAGCACAGTTATGACGTTGATGCTTGTGAGCAGCATGGCAGCAGACCTATTTTTCCAGCAGAGGATCGATTGAGAGTTTCAAGTAGGTGTAAAGGTTAGTTGTGACAGAAACGGCAGTGCCACTTTGGCACATAGTGTGTGCTGATGCCTCCCAGCACCATCTCTCCGTGATGCTAAGTCTGTGTGCAGCACTGTTGAAACGTTTGTACATGTGTAGAACAGGCAGGATTTCACAGCACAGGCTGCTTTGCAATGAACTTTTAGTAGTAAAAGTTAGTTTTGGCATCAAGGGCATTGTCATTATAGCAAAGCTGACTGTGTAGTGACGATTCCCAGCACCATCTCTGCCTGCAGGCAATTCCATTGTGGAGCACAGTTCTGATATTGATGCTTGTGAGCAGCATGGCAGCAGACCTATTTTTTCCAGCAGAGGATCGGATTTAGCGGTTCAAGTAAGTGTAAATGTTAGTTGTGACAGAAACGGCAGTGCCACTTTTGCAAATAGAGTGTGTACTGATGATTCCCAGCAACATCTCTCCGTGATGCTATGTCTGTGTGTAGCACTGCTGAAATGTTTGTAGCATGTGTAGAACAGGCAGGATTTCACAGCACAGGCTGCTTTGCAATGAACTTTTAGTAGTAAAAGTTCGTTTTGGCATCAAGGGCATTGTCATTATAGCAAAGCTGAATGTGTAGTGATGATACCCAGCACCATCTCTGACTGAAAATTACACAGGATGAGGAGCACAGTTCTGACATTGATGCTTGTGAGCAGCATGGCAGCACACCTTTTTTTCCAGCAGAGGATCGGTTCAGAGGTTCAAGTAGGTGTAAATTTTAGTTGTGACAGAAACGGCAGTGCCTCTTTTGCAAGTAGTGTTTGCAGATGACTACCAGCACCATCTCTCCGTGATGATAAGTCTGTGTGCAGCACTGTTGAAATGTTTGTAGCTGTGATGAGTCAGGATTTCACAGCACAGGTTGCTTTGCAAAGAACTTCTAGTAGTAAAAGTTAGTTTTGGCATCAAGGGCAGTGTCATGATAGCAAAGCTGACTGTGTAGTGATGATTCCCAGCACCATCTCTGACTGCAGGCAATTCGGTGGTCCAGCACAGTTCTGACATTGATGCTTGTGAGCAGCATGGCAGCAGGCCTATTTTTCCAGCAGAGCATTGTTTCAGATGCTCATGTAGGTGTAAATTTTCGTTGTGACAGAAACGGCAGTGCCACTTTCGCAAATAGTGTGTGCTGATGTCTTCCAGCACCATCTCTCCATGATGATAAGACTGTGTGCAGCACTGTTACGATGTTTGCAGCTGTGATGAGGCAGGATTTCACAGCATGGTCTGCTTTGCAATATACTTTTAGTAGTAAAAGTTAGTTTTGGCATCAAGGGCAATGTCTTTATAGCAGAGCGGACTGTGTAGTGATGTTTCCCAGCACCATCTCTGCCTGCACGCAATTCCGTTGTCCAGCACAGTTATGACGTTGATGCTTGTGAGCAGCATGGCAGCAGACCTATTTTTCCAGCAGAGGATCGATTGAGAGTTTCAAGTAGGTGTAAAGGTTAGTTGTGACAGAAACGGCAGTGCCACTTTGGCATATAGTGTGTGCTGATGCCTCCCAGCACCATCTCTCCGTCATGCTAAGTCTGTGTGCAGCACTGTTGAAACGTTTGTACATGTGTAGAACAGGCAGGATTTCACAGCACAGGCTGCTTTGCAATGAACTTTTAGTAGTAAAAGTTAGTTTTGGCATCAAGGGCATTGTCATTATAGCAAAGCTGACTGTGTAGTGACGATTCCCAGCACCATCTCTGCCTGCAGGCAATTCCATTGTGGAGCACAGTTCTGATATTGATGCTTGTGAGCAGCATGGCAGCAGACCTTTTTTTCCAGCAGAGGATGGATTCCGAGGCTCAAGTAGGTGTAAAGGTTAGTTGTGACAGAAACGGAAGTGCCAGTTTTGCAAATAGTGTGTACTGATGATTCCCAGCAACATCTCTCCTTGATGATTAGTCTGTGTGTAGCACTGCTGAAATGTTTGTAGCTGTGATGAGGCAGGATTTCACAGCACAGGCTGCTTTGCAATGAACTTCTAGTAGTAAAAGTTACTTTTGGCATCAAGGGCAGTGTCATTATAGCAAAGTTGACTGTGTAGTGATGATTCCCAGCACCATCTCTGCCTGCAGGCAATTCGGATGTGTAGCACAGTTCTGACATTGATGCTGGCGAGCAGCATGGCAGCAGACCTATTTTTCCAGCAGAGGATCGGTTTAGCGGTTCAAGTAAGTGTAAATGTTAGTTGTGACAGAAACGGCAGTGCCACTTTTGCAAATAGAGTGTGCTGATGATTCCCAGCACCATCTCTCCGTGATGATAAGTCTGTGTGTAGCACTGCTGAAATGTTTGTAGCTGTGATGAGGCAGGATTTCACAGCACAGGCTGCTTTGCAATGAACTTCTAGTAGTAAAAGTTCGTTTTGGCATCAAGGGCATTGTCATTATAGCAAAGCTGAATGTGTAGTGATGATACCCAGCACCATCTCTGACTGAAAATTACACAGGATGAGGAGCACAGTTCTGACATTGATGCTTGTGAGCAGCATGGCAGCACACCTTTTTTTCCAGCAGAGGATCGGTTCAGAGGTTCAAGTAGGTGTAAATTTTAGTTGTGACAGAAACGGCAGTGCCTCTTTTGCAAGTAGTGTTTGCAGATGACTACCAGCACCATCTCTCCGTGATGATAAGTCTGTGTGCAGCACTGTTGAAATGTTTGTAGCTGTGATGAGTCAGGATTTCACAGCACAGGTTGCTTTGCAAAGAACTTCTAGTAGTAAAAGTTAGTTTTGGCATCAAGGGCAGTGTCATGATAGCAAAGCTGACTGTGTAGTGATGATTCCCAGCACCATCTCTGACTGCAGGCAATTCGGTGGTCCAGCACAGTTCTGACATTGATGCTTGTGAGCAGCATGGCAGCAGGCCTATTTTGCCAGCAGAGCATTGTTTCAGATGCTCATGTAGGTGTAAATTTTCGTTGTGACAGAAACGGCAGTGCCACTTTCGCAAATAGTGTGTGCTGAGGTCTTCCAGCACCATCTCTCCATGATGATAAGACTGTGTGCAGCACTGTTACGATGTTTGCAGCTGTGATGAGGCAGGATTTCACAGCATGGTCTGCTTTGCAATATACTTTTAGTAGTAAAAGTTAGTTTTGGCATCAAGGGCAATGTCTTTATAGCAGAGCGGACTGTGTAGTGATATTTCCCAGCACCATCTCTGCCTGCACGCAATTCCGTTGTCCAGCACAGTTATGACGTTGATGCTTGTGAGCAGCATGGGAAGCACACCTATTTTTCCAGCAGAGGATCGATTGAGAGTTTCAAGTAGGTGTAAAGGTTAGTTGTGACAGAAACGGCAGTGCCACTTTGGCACATAGTGTGTGCTGATGCCTCCCAGCACCATCTCTCCGTGATGCTAAGTCTGTGTGCAGCACTGTTGAAACGTTTGTACATGTGTAGAACAGGCAGGATTTCACAGCACAGGCTGCTTTGCAATGAACTTTTAGTAGTAAAAGTTAGTTTTGGCATCAAGGGCAGTGTCATTATAGCAAAGCTGACTGTGTAGTGACGATTCCCAGCACCATCTCTGCCTGCAGGCAATTCCATTGTGGAGCACAGTTCTGATATTGATGCTTGTGAGCAGCATGGCAGCAGACCTTTTTTTCAGCAGAGGATCGGTTTAGCGGTTCAAGTAAGTGTAAATGTTAGTTGTGACAGAAACGGCAGTGCCACTTTTGCAAATAGAGTGTGCTGATGATTCCCAGCACCATCTCTCCGTGATGCTATGTCTGTGTGTAGCACTGCTGAAATGTTTGTACATGTGAGGAACAGGCAGGATTTCACAGCACAGGCTGCTTTGCAATGAAGTTTTAGTAGTAAAAGTTCGTTTTGGCATCAAGGGCATTGTCATTATAGCAAAGCTGAATGTGTAGTGATGATACCCAGCACCATCTCTGACTGAAAATTACACAGGATGAGGAGCACAGTTCTGACATTGATGCTTGTGAGCAGCATGGCAGCACACCTTTTTTTCCAGCAGAGGATCGGTTCAGAGGTTCAAGTAGGTGTAAATTTTAGTTGTGACAGAAACGGCAGTGCCTCTTTTGCAAGTAGTGTTTGCAGATGACTACCAGCACCATCTCTCCGTGATGATAAGTCTGTGTGCAGCACTGTTGAAATGTTTGTAGCTGTGATGAGTCAGGATTTCACAGCACAGGTTGCTTTGCAAAGAACTTCTAGTAGTAAAAGTTAGTTTTGGCATCAAGGGCAGTGTCATGATAGCAAAGCTGACTGTGTAGTGATGATTCCCAGCACCATCTCTGACTGCAGGCAATTCGGTGGTCCAGCACAGTTCTGACATTGATGCTTGTGAGCAGCATGGCAGCAGGCCTATTTTTCCAGCAGAGCATTGTTTCAGATGCTCATGTAGGTGTAAATTTTCGTTGTGACAGAAACGGCAGTGCCACTTTCGCAAATAGTGTGTGCTGAGGTCTTCCAGCACCATCTCTCCATGATGATAAGACTGTGTGCAGCACTGTTACGATGTTTGCAGCTGTGATGAGGCAGGATTTCACAGCATGGTCTGCTTTGCAATATACTTTTAGTAGTAAAAGTTAGTTTTGGCATCAAGGGCAATGTCTTTATAGCAGAGCGGACTGTGTAGTGATGTTTCCCAGCACCATCTCTGCCTGCACGCAATTCCGTTGTCCAGCACAGTTATGACGTTGATGCTTGTGAGCAGCATGGCAGCAGACCTATTTTTCCAGCAGAGGATCGATTGAGAGTTTCAAGTAGGTGTAAAGGTTAGTTGTGACAGAAACGGCAGTGCCACTTTGGCACATAGTGTGTGCTGATGCCTCCCAGCACCATCTCTCCGTGATGCTAAGTCTGTGTGCAGCACTGTTGAAACGTTTGTACATGTGTAGAACAGGCAGGATTTCACAGCACAGGCTGCTTTGCAATGAACTTTTAGTAGTAAAAGTTAGTTTTGGCATCAAGGGCATTGTCATTATAGCAAAGCTGACTGTGTAGTGACGATTCCCAGCACCATCTCTGCCTGCAGGCAATTCCATTGTGGAGCACAGTTCTGATATTGATGCTTGTGAGCAGCATGGCAGCAGACCTATTTTTCCAGCAGAGGATCGGTTTAGCGGTTCAAGTAAGTGTAAATGTTAGTTGTGACAGAAACGGCAGTGCCACTTTTGCAAATAGAGTGTGCTGATGATTCCCAGCACCATCTCTCCGTGATGCTATGTCTGTGTGTAGCACTGCTGAAATGTTTGTACATGTGAGGAACAGGCAGGATTTCACAGCACAGGCTGCTTTGCAATGAAGTTTTAGTAGTAAAAGTTCGTTTTGGCATCAAGGGCATTGTCATTATAGCAAAGCTGAATGTGTAGTGATGATACCCAGCACCATCTCTGACTGAAAATTACACAGGATGAGGAGCACAGTTCTGACATTGATGCTTGTGAGCAGCATGGCAGCACACCTTTTTTTCCAGCAGAGGATCGGTTCAGAGGTTCAAGTAGGTGTAAATTTTAGTTGTGACAGAAACGGCAGTGCCTCTTTTGCAAGTAGTGTTTGCAGATGACTACCAGCACCATCTCTCCGTGATGATAAGTCTGTGTGCAGCACTGTTGAAATGTTTGTAGCTGTGATGAGTCAGGATTTCACAGCACAGGTTGCTTTGCAAAGAACTTCTAGTAGTAAAAGTTAGTTTTGGCATCAAGGGCAGTGTCATGATAGCAAAGCTGACTGTGTAGTGATGATTCCCAGCACCATCTCTGACTGCAGGCAATTCGGTGGTCCAGCACAGTTCTGACATTGATGCTTGTGAGCAGCATGGCAGCAGGCCTATTTTTCCAGCAGAGCATTGTTTCAGATGCTCATGTAGGTGGAAATTTTCGTTGTGACAGAAACGGCAGTGCCACTTTCGCAAATAGTGTGTGCTGAGGTCTTCCAGCACCATCTCTCCATGATGATAAGACTGTGTGCAGCACTGTTACGATGTTTGCAGCTGTGATGAGGCAGGATTTCACAGCATGGTCTGCTTTGCAATATACTTTTAGTAGTAAAAGTTAGTTTTGGCATCAAGGGCAATGTCTTTATAGCAGAGCGGACTGTGTAGTGATGTTTCCCAGCACCATCTCTGCCTGCACGCAATTCCGTTGTCCAGCACAGTTATGACGTTGATGCTTGTGAGCAGCATGGCAGCAGACCTATTTTTCCAGCAGAGGATCGATTGAGAGTTTCAAGTAGGTGTAAAGGTTAGTTGTGACAGAAACGGCAGTGCCACTTTGGCACATAGTGTGTGCTGATGCCTCCCAGCACCATCTCTCCGTGATGCTAAGTCTGTGTGCAGCACTGTTGAAACGTTTGTACATGTGTAGAACAGGCAGGATTTCACAGCACAGGCTGCTTTGCAATGAACTTTTAGTAGTAAAAGTTAGTTTTGGCATCAAGGGCATTGTCATTATAGCAAAGCTGACTGTGTAGTGACGATTCCCAGCACCATCTCTGCCTGCAGGCAATTCCATTGTGGAGCACAGTTCTGATATTGATGCTTGTGAGCAGCATGGCAGCAGACCTATTTTTCCAGCAGAGGATCGGTTTAGCGGTTCAAGTAAGTGTAAATGTTAGTTGTGACAGAAACGGCAGTGCCACTTTTGCAAATAGAGTGTGCTGATGATTCCCAGCACCATCTCTCCGTGATGCTATGTCTGTGTGTAGCACTGCTGAAATGTTTGTACATGTGAGGAACAGGCAGGATTTCACAGCACAGGCTGCTTTGCAATGAAGTTTTAGTAGTAAAAGTTCGTTTTGGCATCAAGGGCATTGTCATTATAGCAAAGCTGAATGTGTAGTGATGATACCCAGCACCATCTCTGACTGAAAATTACACAGGATGAGGAGCACAGTTCTGACATTGATGCTTGTGAGCAGCATGGCAGCACACCTTTTTTTCCAGCAGAGGATCGGTTCAGAGGTTCAAGTAGGTGTAAATTTTAGTTGTGACAGAAACGGCAGTGCCTCTTTTGCAAGTAGTGTTTGCAGATGACTACCAGCACCATCTCTCCGTGATGATAAGTCTGTGTGCAGCACTGTTGAAATGTTTGTAGCTGTGATGAGTCAGGATTTCACAGCACAGGTTGCTTTGCAAAGAACTTCTAGTAGTAAAAGTTAGTTTTGGCATCAAGGGCAGTGTCATGATAGCAAAGCTGACTGTGTAGTGATGATTCCCAGCACCATCTCTGACTGCAGGCAATTCGGTGGTCCAGCACAGTTCTGACATTGATGCTTGTGAGCAGCATGGCAGCAGGCCTATTTTTCCAGCAGAGCATTGTTTCAGATGCTCATGTAGGTGTAAATTTTCGTTGTGACAGAAACGGCAGTGCCACTTTCGCAAATAGTGTGTGCTGATGTCTTCCAGCACCATCTCTCCATGATGATAAGACTGTGTGCAGCACTGTTACGATGTTTGCAGCTGTGATGAGGCAGGATTTCACAGCATGGTCTGCTTTGCAATATACTTTTAGTAGTAAAAGTTAGTTTTGGCATCAAGGGCAATGTCTTTATAGCAGAGCGGACTGTGTAGTGATGTTTCCCAGCACCATCTCTGCCTGCACGCAATTCCGTTGTCCAGCACAGTTATGACGTTGATGCTTGTGAGCAGCATGGCAGCAGACCTATTTTTCCAGCAGAGGATCGATTGAGAGTTTCAAGTAGGTGTAAAGGTTAGTTGTGACAGAAACGGCAGTGCCACTTTGGCACATAGTGTGTGCTGATGCCTCCCAGCACCATCTCTCCGTGATGCTAAGTCTGTGTGCAGCACTGTTGAAACGTTTGTACATGTGTAGAACAGGCAGGATTTCACAGCACAGGCTGCTTTGCAATGAACTTTTAGTAGTAAAAGTTAGTTTTGGCATCAAGGGCATTGTCATTATAGCAAAGCTGACTGTGTAGTGACGATTCCCAGCACCATCTCTGCCTGCAGGCAATTCCATTGTGGAGCACAGTTCTGATATTGATGCTTGTGAGCAGCATGGCAGCAGACCTTTTTTTCCAGCAGAGGATGGATTCCGAGGCTCAAGTAGGTGTAAAGGTTAGTTGTGACAGAAACGGAAGTGCCAGTTTTGCAAATAGTGTGTACTGATGATTCCCAGCAACATCTCTCCGTGATGATAAGTCTGTGTGTAGCACTGCTGAAATGTTTGTAGCTGTGATGAGGCAGGATTTCACAGCACAGGCTGCTTTGCAATGAACTTCTAGTAGTAAAAGTTACTTTTGGCATCAAGGGCAGTGTCATTATAGCAAAGTTGACTGTGTAGTGATGATTCCCAGCACCATCTCTGCCTGCAGGCAATTCGGATGTGTAGCACAGTTCTGACATTGATGCTGGCGAGCAGCATGGCAGCAGACCTATTTTTCCAGCAGAGGATCGGTTTAGCGGTTCAAGTAAGTGTAAATGTTAGTTGTGACAGAAACGGCAGTGCCACTTTTGCAAATAGAGTGTGCTGATGATTCCCAGCACCATCTCTCCGTGATGCTATGTCTGTGTGTAGCACTGCTGAAATGTTTGTAGCTGTGATGAGGCAGGATTTCACAGCACAGGCTGCTTTGCAATGAAGTTTTAGTAGTAAAAGTTCGTTTTGGCATCAAGGGCATTGTCATTATAGCAAAGCTGAATGTGTAGTGATGATACCCAGCACCATCTCTGACTGAAAATTACACAGGATGAGGAGCACAGTTCTGACATTGATGCTTGTGAGCAGCATGGCAGCACACCTTTTTTTCCAGCAGAGGATCGGTTCAGAGGTTCAAGTAGGTGTAAATTTTAGTTGTGACAGAAACGGCAGTGCCTCTTTTGCAAGTAGTGTTTGCAGATGACTACCAGCACCATCTCTCCGTGATGATAAGTCTGTGTGCAGCACTGTTGAAATGTTTGTAGCTGTGATGAGTCAGGATTTCACAGCACAGGTTGCTTTGCAAAGAACTTCTAGTAGTAAAAGTTAGTTTTGGCATCAAGGGCAGTGTCATGATAGCAAAGCTGACTGTGTAGTGATGATTCCCAGCACCATCTCTGACTGCAGGCAATTCGGTGGTCCAGCACAGTTCTGACATTGATGCTTGTGAGCAGCATGGCAGCAGGCCTATTTTTCCAGCAGAGCATTGTTTCAGATGCTCATGTAGGTGTAAATTTTCGTTGTGACAGAAACGGCAGTGCCACTTTCGCAAATAGTGTGTGCTGAGGTCTTCCAGCACCATCTCTCCATGATGATAAGACTGTGTGCAGCACTGTTACGATGTTTGCAGCTGTGATGAGGCAGGATTTCACAGCATGGTCTGCTTTGCAATATACTTTTAGTAGTAAAAGTTAGTTTTGGCATCAAGGGCAATGTCTTTATAGCAGAGCGGACTGTGTAGTGATATTTCCCAGCACCATCTCTGCCTGCACGCAATTCCGTTGTCCAGCACAGTTATGACGTTGATGCTTGTGAGCAGCATGGGAACACACCTATTTTTCCAGCAGAGGATCGATTGAGAGTTTCAAGTAGGTGTAAAGGTTAGTTGTGACAGAAACGGCAGTGCCACTTTGGCACATAGTGTGTGCTGATGCCTCCCAGCACCATCTCTCCGTGATGCTAAGTCTGTGTGCAGCACTGTTGAAACGTTTGTACATGTGTAGAACAGGCAGGATTTCACAGCACAGGCTGCTTTGCAATGAACTTTTAGTAGTAAAAGTTAGTTTTGGCATCAAGGGCAGTGTCATTATAGCAAAGCTGACTGTGTAGTGACGATTCCCAGCACCATCTCTGCCTGCAGGCAATTCCATTGTGGAGCACAGTTCTGATATTGATGCTTGTGAGCAGCATGGCAGCAGACCTTTTTTTCAGCAGAGGATCGGTTTAGCGGTTCAAGTAAGTGTAAATGTTAGTTGTGACAGAAACGGCAGTGCCACTTTTGCAAATAGAGTGTGCTGATGATTCCCAGCACCATCTCTCCGTGATGCTATGTCTGTGTGTAGCACTGCTGAAATGTTTGTACATGTGAGGAACAGGCAGGATTTCACAGCACAGGCTGCTTTGCAATGAAGTTTTAGTAGTAAAAGTTCGTTTTGGCATCAAGGGCATTGTCATTATAGCAAAGCTGAATGTGTAGTGATGATACCCAGCACCATCTCTGACTGAAAATTACACAGGATGAGGAGCACAGTTCTGACATTGATGCTTGTGAGCAGCATGGCAGCA
Organism: Melopsittacus undulatus; assembly: GCF_012275295.1. Taxonomy (NCBI): domain Eukaryota; kingdom Metazoa; phylum Chordata; class Aves; order Psittaciformes; family Psittaculidae; genus Melopsittacus; species Melopsittacus undulatus. The sequence goes on from NW_022994762.1 coordinate 55,618, forward strand.
CACCTTTTTTTCCAGCAGAGGATCGGTTCAGAGGTTCAAGTAGGTGTAAATTTTAGTTGTGACAGAAACGGCAGTGCCTCTTTTGCAAGTAGTGTTTGCAGATGACTACCAGCACCATCTCTCCGTGATGATAAGTCTGTGTGCAGCACTGTTGAAATGTTTGTAGCTGTGATGAGTCAGGATTTCACAGCACAGGTTGCTTTGCAAAGAACTTCTAGTAGTAAAAGTTAGTTTTGGCATCAAGGGCAGTGTCATGATAGCAAAGCTGACTGTGTAGTGATGATTCCCAGCACCATCTCTGACTGCAGGCAATTCGGTGGTCCAGCACAGTTCTGACATTGATGCTTGTGAGCAGCATGGCAGCAGGCCTATTTTTCCAGCAGAGCATTGTTTCAGATGCTCATGTAGGTGTAAATTTTCGTTGTGACAGAAACGGCAGTGCCACTTTCGCAAATAGTGTGTGCTGAGGTCTTCCAGCACCATCTCTCCATGATGATAAGACTGTGTGCAGCACTGTTACGATGTTTGCAGCTGTGATGAGGCAGGATTTCACAGCATGGTCTGCTTTGCAATATACTTTTAGTAGTAAAAGTTAGTTTTGGCATCAAGGGCAATGTCTTTATAGCAGAGCGGACTGTGTAGTGATGTTTCCCAGCACCATCTCTGCCTGCACGCAATTCCGTTGTCCAGCACAGTTATGACGTTGATGCTTGTGAGCAGCATGGCAGCAGACCTATTTTTCCAGCAGAGGATCGATTGAGAGTTTCAAGTAGGTGTAAAGGTTAGTTGTGACAGAAACGGCAGTGCCACTTTGGCACATAGTGTGTGCTGATGCCTCCCAGCACCATCTCTCCGTGATGCTAAGTCTGTGTGCAGCACTGTTGAAACGTTTGTACATGTGTAGAACAGGCAGGATTTCACAGCACAGGCTGCTTTGCAATGAACTTTTAGTAGTAAAAGTTAGTTTTGGCATCAAGGGCATTGTCATTATAGCAAAGCTGACTGTGTAGTGACGATTCCCAGCACCATCTCTGCCTGCAGGCAATTCCATTGTGGAGCACAGTTCTGATATTGATGCTTGTGAGCAGCATGGCAGCAGACCTTTTTTTCCAGCAGAGGATGGATTCCGAGGCTCAAGTAGGTGTAAAGGTTAGTTGTGACAGAAACGGAAGTGCCAGTTTTGCAAATAGTGTGTACTGATGATTCCCAGCAACATCTCTCCGTGATGATAAGTCTGTGTGTAGCACTGTTACGATGTTTGCAGCTGTGATGAGGCAGGATTTCACAGCACAGGCTGCTTTGCAATGAACTTCTAGTAGTAAAAGTTACTTTTGGCATCAAGGGCAGTGTCATTATAGCAAAGTTGACTGTGTAGTGATGATTCCCAGCACCATCTCTGCCTGCAGGCAATTCGGATGTGTAGCACAGTTCTGACATTGATGCTGGCGAGCAGCATGGCAGCAGACCTATTTTTCCAGCAGAGGATCGGTTTAGCGGTTCAAGTAAGTGTAAATGTTAGTTGTGACAGAAACGGCAGTGCCACTTTTGCAAATAGAGTGTGCTGATGATTCCCAGCACCATCTCTCCGTGATGCTATGTCTGTGTGTAGCACTGCTGAAATGTTTGTACATGTGAGGAACAGGCAGGATTTCACAGCACAGGCTGCTTTGCAATGAAGTTTTAGTAGTAAAAGTTCGTTTTGGCATCAAGGGCATTGTCATTATAGCAAAGCTGAATGTGTAGTGATGATACCCAGCACCATCTCTGACTGAAAATTACACAGGATGAGGAGCACAGTTCTGACATTGATGCTTGTGAGCAGCATGGCAGCACACCTTTTTTTCCAGCAGAGGATCGGTTCAGAGGTTCAAGTAGGTGTAAATTTTAGTTGTGACAGAAACGGCAGTGCCTCTTTTGCAAGTAGTGTTTGCAGATGACTACCAGCACCATCTCTCCGTGATGATAAGTCTGTGTGCAGCACTGTTGAAATGTTTGTAGCTGTGATGAGTCAGGATTTCACAGCACAGGTTGCTTTGCAAAGAACTTCTAGTAGTAAAAGTTAGTTTTGGCATCAAGGGCAGTGTCATGATAGCAAAGCTGACTGTGTAGTGATGATTCCCAGCACCATCTCTGACTGCAGGCAATTCGGTGGTCCAGCACAGTTCTGACATTGATGCTTGTGAGCAGCATGGCAGCAGGCCTATTTTTCCAGCAGAGCATTGTTTCAGATGCTCATGTAGGTGTAAATTTTCGTTGTGACAGAAACGGCAGTGCCACTTTCGCAAATAGTGTGTGCTGATGTCTTCCAGCACCATCTCTCCATGATGATAAGACTGTGTGCAGCACTGTTACGATGTTTGCAGCTGTGATGAGGCAGGATTTCACAGCATGGTCTGCTTTGCAATATACTTTTAGTAGTAAAAGTTAGTTTTGGCATCAAGGGCAATGTCTTTATAGCAGAGCGGACTGTGTAGTGATGTTTCCCAGCACCATCTCTGCCTGCACGCAATTCCGTTGTCCAGCACAGTTATGACGTTGATGCTTGTGAGCAGCATGGCAGCAGACCTATTTTTCCAGCAGAGGATCGATTGAGAGTTTCAAGTAGGTGTAAAGGTTAGTTGTGACAGAAACGGCAGTGCCACTTTGGCACATAGTGTGTGCTGATGCCTCCCAGCACCATCTCTCCGTGATGCTAAGTCTGTGTGCAGCACTGTTGAAACGTTTGTACGTGTGTAGAACAGGCAGGATTTCACAGCACAGGCTGCTTTGCAATGAACTTTTAGTAGTAAAAGTTAGTTTTGGCATCAAGGGCATTGTCATTATAGCAAAGCTGACTGTGTAGTGACGATTCCCAGCACCATCTCTGCCTGCAGGCAATTCCATTGTGGAGCACAGTTCTGATATTGATGCTTGTGAGCAGCATGGCAGCAGACCTTTTTTTCCAGCAGAGGATGGATTCCGAGGCTCAAGTAGGTGTAAAGGTTAGTTGTGACAGAAACGGAAGTGCCAGTTTTGCAAATAGTGTGTACTGATGATTCCCAGCAACATCTCTCCGTGATGATAAGTCTGTGTGTAGCACTGCTGAAATGTTTGTAGCTGTGATGAGGCAGGATTTCACAGCACAGGCTGCTTTGCAATGAACTTCTAGTAGTAAAAGTTACTTTTGGCATCAAGGGCAGTGTCATTATAGCAAAGTTGACTGTGTAGTGATGATTCCCAGCACCATCTCTGCCTGCAGGCAATTCGGATGTGTAGCACAGTTCTGACATTGATGCTGGCGAGCAGCATGGCAGCAGACCTATTTTTCCAGCAGAGGATCGGTTTAGCGGTTCAAGTAAGTGTAAATGTTAGTTGTGACAGAAACGGCAGTGCCACTTTTGCAAATAGAGTGTGCTGATGATTCCCAGCACCATCTCTCCGTGATGCTATGTCTGTGTGTAGCACTGCTGAAATGTTTGTAGCTGTGATGAGGCAGGATTTCACAGCACAGGCTGCTTTGCAATGAAGTTTTAGTAGTAAAAGTTCGTTTTGGCATCAAGGGCATTGTCATTATAGCAAAGCTGAATGTGTAGTGATGATACCCAGCACCATCTCTGACTGAAAATTACACAGGATGAGGAGCACAGTTCTGACATTGATGCTTGTGAGCAGCATGGCAGCACACCTTTTTTTCCAGCAGAGGATCGGTTCAGAGGTTCAAGTAGGTGTAAATTTTAGTTGTGACAGAAACGGCAGTGCCTCTTTTGCAAGTAGTGTTTGCAGATGACTACCAGCACCATCTCTCCGTGATGATAAGTCTGCGTGCAGCACTGTTGAAATGTTTGTAGCTGTGATGAGTCAGGATTTCACAGCACAGGTTGCTTTGCAAAGAACTTCTAGTAGTAAAAGTTAGTTTTGGCATCAAGGGCAGTGTCATGATAGCAAAGCTGACTGTGTAGTGATGATTCCCAGCACCATCTCTGACTGCAGGCAATTCGGTGGTCCAGCACAGTTCTGACATTGATGCTTGTGAGCAGCATGGCAGCAGGCCTATTTTTCCAGCAGAGCATTGTTTCAGATGCTCATGTAGGTGTAAATTTTCGTTGTGACAGAAACGGCAGTGCCACTTTCGCAAATAGTGTGTGCTGAGGTCTTCCAGCACCATCTCTCCATGATGATAAGACTGTGTGCAGCACTGTTACGATGTTTGCAGCTGTGATGAGGCAGGATTTCACAGCATGGTCTGCTTTGCAATATACTTTTAGTAGTAAAAGTTAGTTTTGGCATCAAGGGCAATGTCTTTATAGCAGAGCGGACTGTGTAGTGATATTTCCCAGCACCATCTCTGCCTGCACGCAATTCCGTTGTCCAGCACAGTTATGACGTTGATGCTTGTGAGCAGCATGGGAACACACCTATTTTTCCAGCAGAGGATCGATTGAGAGTTTCAAGTAGGTGTAAAGGTTAGTTGTGACAGAAACGGCAGTGCCACTTTGGCACATAGTGTGTGCTGATGCCTCCCAGCACCATCTCTCCGTGATGCTAAGTCTGTGTGCAGCACTGTTGAAACGTTTGTACATGTGTAGAACAGGCAGGATTTCACAGCACAGGCTGCTTTGCAATGAACTTTTAGTAGTAAAAGTTAGTTTTGGCATCAAGGGCATTGTCATTATAGCAAAGCTGACTGTGTAGTGACGATTCCCAGCACCATCTCTGCCTGCAGGCAATTCCATTGTGGAGCACAGTTCTGATATTGATGCTTGTGAGCAGCATGGCAGCAGACCTATTTTTCCAGCAGAGGATCGGTTTAGCGGTTCAAGTAAGTGTAAATGTTAGTTGTGACAGAAACGGCAGTGCCACTTTTGCAAATAGAGTGTGCTGATGATTCCCAGCACCATCTCTCCGTGATGCTATGTCTGTGTGTAGCACTGCTGAAATGTTTGTACATGTGAGGAACAGGCAGGATTTCACAGCACAGGCTGCTTTGCAATGAAGTTTTAGTAGTAAAAGTTCGTTTTGGCATCAAGGGCATTGTCATTATAGCAAAGCTGAATGTGTAGTGATGATACCCAGCACCATCTCTGACTGAAAATTACACAGGATGAGGAGCACAGTTCTGACATTGATGCTTGTGATCAGCATGGCAGCACACCTTTTTTTCCAGCAGAGGATCGGTTCAGAGGTTCAAGTAGGTGTAAATTTTAGTTGTGACAGAAACGGCAGTGCCTCTTTTGCAAGTAGTGTTTGCAGATGACTACCAGCACCATCTCTCCGTGATGATAAGTCTGTGTGCAGCACTGTTGAAATGTTTGTAGCTGTGATGAGTCAGGATTTCACAGCACAGGTTGCTTTGCAAAGAACTTCTAGTAGTAAAAGTTAGTTTTGGCATCAAGGGCAGTGTCATGATAGCAAAGCTGACTGTGTAGTGATGATTCCCAGCACCATCTCTGACTGCAGGCAATTCGGTGGTCCAGCACAGTTCTGACATTGATGCTTGTGAGCAGCATGGCAGCAGGCCTATTTTTCCAGCAGAGCATTGTTTCAGATGCTCATGTAGGTGTAAATTTTCGTTGTGACAGAAACGGCAGTGCCACTTTCGCAAATAGTGTGTGCTGAGGTCTTCCAGCACCATCTCTCCATGATGATAAGACTGTGTGCAGCACTGTTACGATGTTTGCAGCTGTGATGAGGCAGGATTTCACAGCATGGTCTGCTTTGCAATATACTTTTAGTAGTAAAAGTTAGTTTTGGCATCAAGGGCAATGTCTTTATAGCAGAGCGGACTGTGTAGTGATGTTTCCCAGCACCATCTCTGCCTGCACGCAATTCCGTTGTCCAGCACAGTTATGACGTTGATGCTTGTGAGCAGCATGGCAGCAGACCTATTTTTCCAGCAGAGGATCGATTGAGAGTTTCAAGTAGGTGTAAAGGTTAGTTGTGACAGAAACGGCAGTGCCACTTTGGCACATAGTGTGTGCTGATGCCTCCCAGCACCATCTCTCCGTGATGCTAAGTCTGTGTGCAGCACTGTTGAAACGTTTGTACATGTGTAGAACAGGCAGGATTTCACAGCACAGGCTGCTTTGCAATGAACTTTTAGTAGTAAAAGTTAGTTTTGGCATCAAGGGCATTGTCATTATAGCAAAGCTGACTGTGTAGTGACGATTCCCAGCACCATCTCTGCCTGCAGGCAATTCCATTGTGGAGCACAGTTCTGATATTGATGCTTGTGAGCAGCATGGCAGCAGACCTTTTTTTCCAGCAGAGGATGGATTCCGAGGCTCAAGTAGGTGTAAAGGTTAGTTGTGACAGAAACGGAAGTGCCAGTTTTGCAAATAGTGTGTACTGATGATTCCCAGCAACATCTCTCCGTGATGATAAGTCTGTGTGTAGCACTGCTGAAATGTTTGTAGCTGTGATGAGGCAGGATTTCACAGCACAGGCTGCTTTGCAATGAACTTCTAGTAGTAAAAGTTCGTTTTGGCATCAAGGGCATTGTCATTATAGCAAAGCTGAATGTGTAGTGATGATACCCAGCACCAGCTCTGACTGAAAATTACACAGGATGAGGAGCACAGTTCTGACATTGATGCTTGTGAGCAGCATGGCAGCACACCTTTTTTTCCAGCAGAGGATCGGTTCAGAGGTTCAAGTAGGTGTAAATTTTAGTTGTGACAGAAACGGCAGTGCCTCTTTTGCAAGTAGTGTTTGCAGATGACTACCAGCACCATCTCTCCGTGATGATAAGTCTGTGTGCAGCACTGTTGAAATGTTTGTAGCTGTGATGAGTCAGGATTTCACAGCACAGGTTGCTTTGCAAAGAACTTCTAGTAGTAAAAGTTAGTTTTGGCATCAAGGGCAGTGTCATGATAGCAAAGCTGACTGTGTAGTGATGATTCCCAGCACCATCTCTGACTGCAGGCAATTCGGTGGTCCAGCACAGTTCTGACATTGATGCTTGTGAGCAGCATGGCAGCAGGCCTATTTTTCCAGCAGAGCATTGTTTCAGATGCTCATGTAGGTGTAAATTTTCGTTGTGACAGAAACGGCAGTGCCACTTTCGCAAATAGTGTGTGCTGAGGTCTTCCAGCACCATCTCTCCATGATGATAAGACTGTGTGCAGCACTGTTACGATGTTTGCAGCTGTGATGAGGCAGGATTTCACAGCATGGTCTGCTTTGCAATATACTTTTAGTAGTAAAAGTTAGTTTTGGCATCAAGGGCAATGTCTTTATAGCAGAGCGGACTGTGTAGTGATGTTTCCCAGCACCATCTCTGCCTGCACGCAATTCCGTTGTCCAGCACAGTTATGACGTTGATGCTTGTGAGCAGCATGGCAGCAGACCTATTTTTCCAGCAGAGGATCGATTGAGAGTTTCAAGTAGGTGTAAAGGTTAGTTGTGACAGAAACGGCAGTGCCACTTTGGCACATAGTGTGTGCTGATGCCTCCCAGCACCATCTCTCCGTGATGCTAAGTCTGTGTGCAGCACTGTTGAAACGTTTGTACATGTGTAGAACAGGCAGGATTTCACAGCACAGGCTGCTTTGCAATGAACTTTTAGTAGTAAAAGTTAGTTTTGGCATCAAGGGCATTGTCATTATAGCAAAGCTGACTGTGTAGTGACGATTCCCAGCACCATCTCTGCCTGCAGGCAATTCCATTGTGGAGCACAGTTCTGATATTGATGCTTGTGAGCAGCATGGCAGCAGACCTATTTTTTCAGCAGAGGATCGGTTTAGCGGTTCAAGTAAGTGTAAATGTTAGTTGTGACAGAAACGGCAGTGCCACTTTTGCAAATAGAGTGTGCTGATGATTCCCAGCACCATCTCTCCGTGATGCTATGTCTGTGTGTAGCACTGCTGAAATGTTTGTACATGTGAGGAACAGGCAGGATTTCACAGCACAGGCTGCTTTGCAATGAAGTTTTAGTAGTAAAAGTTCGTTTTGGCATCAAGGGCATTGTCATTATAGCAAAGCTGAATGTGTAGTGATGATACCCAGCACCATCTCTGACTGAAAATTACACAGGATGAGGAGCACAGTTCTGACATTGATGCTTGTGAGCAGCATGGCAGCACACCTTTTTTTCCAGCAGAGGATCGGTTCAGAGGTTCAAGTAGGTGTAAATTTTAGTTGTGACAGAAACGGCAGTGCCTCTTTTGCAAGTAGTGTTTGCAGATGACTACCAGCACCATCTCTCCGTGATGATAAGTCTGTGTGCAGCACTGTTGAAATGTTTGTAGCTGTGATGAGTCAGGATTTCACAGCACAGGTTGCTTTGCAAAGAACTTCTAGTAGTAAAAGTTAGTTTTGGCATCAAGGGCAGTGTCATGATAGCAAAGCTGACTGTGTAGTGATGATTCCCAGCACCATCTCTGACTGCAGGCAATTCGGTGGTCCAGCACAGTTCTGACATTGATGCTTGTGAGCAGCATGGCAGCAGGCCTATTTTTCCAGCAGAGCATTGTTTCAGATGCTCATGTAGGTGTAAATTTTCGTTGTGACAGAAACGGCAGTGCCACTTTCGCAAATAGTGTGTGCTGAGGTCTTCCAGCACCATCTCTCCATGATGATAAGACTGTGTGCAGCACTGTTACGATGTTTGCAGCTGTGATGAGGCAGGATTTCACAGCATGGTCTGCTTTGCAATATACTTTTAGTAGTAAAAGTTAGTTTTGGCATCAAGGGCAATGTCTTTATAGCAGAGCGGACTGTGTAGTGATGTTTCCCAGCACCATCTCTGCCTGCACGCAATTCCGTTGTCCAGCACAGTTATGACGTTGATGCTTGTGAGCAGCATGGCAGCAGACCTATTTTTCCAGCAGAGGATCGATTGAGAGTTTCAAGTAGGTGTAAAGGTTAGTTGTGACAGAAACGGCAGTGCCACTTTGGCACATAGTGTGTGCTGATGCCTCCCAGCACCATCTCTCCGTGATGCTAAGTCTGTGTGCAGCACTGTTGAAACGTTTGTACATGTGTAGAACAGGCAGGATTTCACAGCACAGGCTGCTTTGCAATGAACTTTTAGTAGTAAAAGTTAGTTTTGGCATCAAGGGCATTGTCATTATAGCAAAGCTGACTGTGTAGTGACGATTCCCAGCACCATCTCTGCCTGCAGGCAATTCCATTGTGGAGCACAGTTCTGATATTGATGCTTGTGAGCAGCATGGCAGCAGACCTTTTTTTCCAGCAGAGGATGGATTCCGAGGCTCAAGTAGGTGTAAAGGTTAGTTGTGACAGAAACGGAAGTGCCAGTTTTGCAAATAGTGTGTACTGATGATTCCCAGCAACATCTCTCCGTGATGATAAGTCTGTGTGTAGCACTGCTGAAATGTTTGTAGCTGTGATGAGGCAGGATTTCACAGCACAGGCTGCTTTGCAATGAAGTTTTAGTAGTAAAAGTTCGTTTTGGCATCAAGGGCATTGTCATTATAGCAAAGCTGAATGTGTAGTGATGATACCCAGCACCATCTCTGACTGAAAATTACACAGGATGAGGAGCACAGTTCTGACATTGATGCTTGTGAGCAGCATGGCAGCACACCTTTTTTTCCAGCAGAGGATCGGTTCAGAGGTTCAAGTAGGTGTAAATTTTAGTTGTGACAGAAACGGCAGTGCCTCTTTTGCAAGTAGTGTTTGCAGATGACTACCAGCACCATCTCTCCGTGATGATAAGTCTGCGTGCAGCACTGTTGAAATGTTTGTAGCTGTGATGAGTCAGGATTTCACAGCACAGGTTGCTTTGCAAAGAACTTCTAGTAGTAAAAGTTAGTTTTGGCATCAAGGGCAGTGTCATGATAGCAAAGCTGACTGTGTAGTGATGATTCCCAGCACCATCTCTGACTGCAGGCAATTCGGTGGTCCAGCACAGTTCTGACATTGATGCTTGTGAGCAGCATGGCAGCAGGCCTATTTTTCCAGCAGAGCATTGTTTCAGATGCTCATGTAGGTGTAAATTTTCGTTGTGACAGAAACGGCAGTGCCACTTTCGCAAATAGTGTGTGCTGAGGTCTTCCAGCACCATCTCTCCATGATGATAAGACTGTGTGCAGCACTGTTACGATGTTTGCAGCTGTGATGAGGCAGGATTTCACAGCATGGTCTGCTTTGCAATATACTTTTAGTAGTAAAAGTTAGTTTTGGCATCAAGGGCAATGTCTTTATAGCAGAGCGGACTGTGTAGTGATATTTCCCAGCACCATCTCTGCCTGCACGCAATTCCGTTGTCCAGCACAGTTATGACGTTGATGCTTGTGAGCAGCATGGGAACACACCTATTTTTCCAGCAGAGGATCGATTGAGAGTTTCAAGTAGGTGTAAAGGTTAGTTGTGACAGAAACGGCAGTGCCACTTTGGCACATAGTGTGTGCTGATGCCTCCCAGCACCATCTCTCCGTGATGCTAAGTCTGTGTGCAGCACTGTTGAAACGTTTGTACATGTGTAGAACAGGCAGGATTTCACAGCACAGGCTGCTTTGCAATGAACTTTTAGTAGTAAAAGTTAGTTTTGGCATCAAGGGCATTGTCATTATAGCAAAGCTGACTGTGTAGTGACGATTCCCAGCACCATCTCTGCCTGCAGGCAATTCCATTGTGGAGCACAGTTCTGATATTGATGCTTGTGAGCAGCATGGCAGCAGACCTATTTTTCCAGCAGAGGATCGGTTTAGCGGTTCAAGTAAGTGTAAATGTTAGTTGTGACAGAAACGGCAGTGCCACTTTTGCAAATAGAGTGTGCTGATGATTCCCAGCACCATCTCTCCGTGATGCTATGTCTGTGTGTAGCACTGCTGAAATGTTTGTACATGTGAGGAACAGGCAGGATTTCACAGCACAGGCTGCTTTGCAATGAAGTTTTAGTAGTAAAAGTTCGTTTTGGCATCAAGGGCATTGTCATTATAGCAAAGCTGAATGTGTAGTGATGATACCCAGCACCATCTCTGACTGAAAATTACACAGGATGAGGAGCACAGTTCTGACATTGATGCTTGTGATCAGCATGGCAGCACACCTTTTTTTCCAGCAGAGGATCGGTTCAGAGGTTCAAGTAGGTGTAAATTTTAGTTGTGACAGAAACGGCAGTGCCTCTTTTGCAAGTAGTGTTTGCAGATGACTACCAGCACCATCTCTCCGTGATGATAAGTCTGTGTGCAGCACTGTTGAAATGTTTGTAGCTGTGATGAGTCAGGATTTCACAGCACAGGTTGCTTTGCAAAGAACTTCTAGTAGTAAAAGTTAGTTTTGGCATCAAGGGCAGTGTCATGATAGCAAAGCTGACTGTGTAGTGATGATTCCCAGCACCATCTCTGACTGCAGGCAATTCGGTGGTCCAGCACAGTTCTGACATTGATGCTTGTGAGCAGCATGGCAGCAGGCCTATTTTTCCAGCAGAGCATTGTTTCAGATGCTCATGTAGGTGTAAATTTTCGTTGTGACAGAAACGGCAGTGCCACTTTCGCAAATAGTGTGTGCTGAGGTCTTCCAGCACCATCTCTCCATGATGATAAGACTGTGTGCAGCACTGTTACGATGTTTGCAGCTGTGATGAGGCAGGATTTCACAGCATGGTCTGCTTTGCAATATACTTTTAGTAGTAAAAGTTAGTTTTGGCATCAAGGGCAATGTCTTTATAGCAGAGCGGACTGTGTAGTGATGTTTCCCAGCACCATCTCTGCCTGCACGCAATTCCGTTGTCCAGCACAGTTATGACGTTGATGCTTGTGAGCAGCATGGCAGCAGACCTATTTTTCCAGCAGAGGATCGATTGAGAGTTTCAAGTAGGTGTAAAGGTTAGTTGTGACAGAAACGGCAGTGCCACTTTGGCACATAGTGTGTGCTGATGCCTCCCAGCACCATCTCTCCGTGATGCTAAGTCTGTGTGCAGCACTGTTGAAACGTTTGTACATGTGTAGAACAGGCAGGATTTCACAGCACAGGCTGCTTTGCAATGAACTTTTAGTAGTAAAAGTTAGTTTTGGCATCAAGGGCATTGTCATTATAGCAAAGCTGACTGTGTAGTGACGATTCCCAGCACCATCTCTGCCTGCAGGCAATTCCATTGTGGAGCACAGTTCTGATATTGATGCTTGTGAGCAGCATGGCAGCAGACCTTTTTTTCCAGCAGAGGATGGATTCCGAGGCTCAAGTAGGTGTAAAGGTTAGTTGTGACAGAAACGGAAGTGCCAGTTTTGCAAATAGTGTGTACTGATGATTCCCAGCAACATCTCTCCGTGATGATAAGTCTGTGTGTAGCACTGCTGAAATGTTTGTAGCTGTGATGAGGCAGGATTTCACAGCACAGGCTGCTTTGCAATGAACTTCTAGTAGTAAAAGTTCGTTTTGGCATCAAGGGCATTGTCATTATAGCAAAGCTGAATGTGTAGTGATGATACCCAGCACCAGCTCTGACTGAAAATTACACAGGATGAGGAGCACAGTTCTGACATTGATGCTTGTGAGCAGCATGGCAGCACACCTTTTTTTCCAGCAGAGGATCGGTTCAGAGGTTCAAGTAGGTGTAAATTTTAGTTGTGACAGAAACGGCAGTGCCTCTTTTGCAAGTAGTGTTTGCAGATGACTACCAGCACCATCTCTCCGTGATGATAAGTCTGTGTGCAGCACTGTTGAAATGTTTGTAGCTGTGATGAGTCAGGATTTCACAGCACAGGTTGCTTTGCAAAGAACTTCTAGTAGTAAAAGTTAGTTTTGGCATCAAGGGCAGTGTCATGATAGCAAAGCTGACTGTGTAGTGATGATTCCCAGCACCATCTCTGACTGCAGGCAATTCGGTGGTCCAGCACAGTTCTGACATTGATGCTTGTGAGCAGCATGGCAGCAGGCCTATTTTTCCAGCAGAGCATTGTTTCAGATGCTCATGTAGGTGTAAATTTTCGTTGTGACAGAAACGGCAGTGCCACTTTCGCAAATAGTGTGTGCTGAGGTCTTCCAGCACCATCTCTCCATGATGATAAGACTGTGTGCAGCACTGTTACGATGTTTGCAGCTGTGATGAGGCAGGATTTCACAGCATGGTCTGCTTTGCAATATACTTTTAGTAGTAAAAGTTAGTTTTGGCATCAAGGGCAATGTCTTTATAGCAGAGCGGACTGTGTAGTGATGTTTCCCAGCACCATCTCTGCCTGCACGCAATTCCGTTGTCCAGCACAGTTATGACGTTGATGCTTGTGAGCAGCATGGCAGCAGACCTATTTTTCCAGCAGAGGATCGATTGAGAGTTTCAAGTAGGTGTAAAGGTTAGTTGTGACAGAAACGGCAGTGCCACTTTGGCACATAGTGTGTGCTGATGCCTCCCAGCACCATCTCTCCGTGATGCTAAGTCTGTGTGCAGCACTGTTGAAACGTTTGTACATGTGTAGAACAGGCAGGATTTCACAGCACAGGCTGCTTTGCAATGAACTTTTAGTAGTAAAAGTTAGTTTTGGCATCAAGGGCATTGTCATTATAGCAAAGCTGACTGTGTAGTGACGATTCCCAGCACCATCTCTGCCTGCAGGCAATTCCATTGTGGAGCACAGTTCTGATATTGATGCTTGTGAGCAGCATGGCAGCAGACCTATTTTTTCAGCAGAGGATCGGTTTAGCGGTTCAAGTAAGTGTAAATGTTAGTTGTGACAGAAACGGCAGTGCCACTTTTGCAAATAGAGTGTGCTGATGATTCCCAGCACCATCTCTCCGTGATGCTATGTCTGTGTGTAGCACTGCTGAAATGTTTGTACATGTGAGGAACAGGCAGGATTTCACAGCACAGGCTGCTTTGCAATGAAGTTTTAGTAGTAAAAGTTCGTTTTGGCATCAAGGGCATTGTCATTATAGCAAAGCTGAATGTGTAGTGATGATACCCAGCACCATCTCTGACTGAAAATTACACAGGATGAGGAGCACAGTTCTGACATTGATGCTTGTGAGCAGCATGGCAGCACACCTTTTTTTCCAGCAGAGGATCGGTTCAGAGGTTCAAGTAGGTGTAAATTTTAGTTGTGACAGAAACGGCAGTGCCTCTTTTGCAAGTAGTGTTTGCAGATGACTACCAGCACCATCTCTCCGTGATGATAAGTCTGTGTGCAGCACTGTTGAAATGTTTGTAGCTGTGATGAGTCAGGATTTCACAGCACAGGTTGCTTTGCAAAGAACTTCTAGTAGTAAAAGTTAGTTTTGGCATCAAGGGCAGTGTCATGATAGCAAAGCTGACTGTGTAGTGATGATTCCCAGCACCATCTCTGACTGCAGGCAATTCGGTGGTCCAGCACAGTTCTGACATTGATGCTTGTGAGCAGCATGGCAGCAGGCCTATTTTTCCAGCAGAGCATTGTTTCAGATGCTCATGTAGGTGTAAATTTTCGTTGTGACAGAAACGGCAGTGCCACTTTCGCAAATAGTGTGTGCTGAGGTCTTCCAGCACCATCTCTCCATGATGATAAGACTGTGTGCAGCACTGTTACGATGTTTGCAGCTGTGATGAGGCAGGATTTCACAGCATGGTCTGCTTTGCAATATACTTTTAGTAGTAAAAGTTAGTTTTGGCATCAAGGGCAATGTCTTTATAGCAGAGCGGACTGTGTAGTGATGTTTCCCAGCACCATCTCTGCCTGCACGCAATTCCGTTGTCCAGCACAGTTATGACGTTGATGCTTGTGAGCAGCATGGCAGCAGACCTATTTTTCCAGCAGAGGATCGATTGAGAGTTTCAAGTAGGTGTAAAGGTTAGTTGTGACAGAAACGGCAGTGCCACTTTGGCACATAGTGTGTGCTGATGCCTCCCAGCACCATCTCTCCGTGATGCTAAGTCTGTGTGCAGCACTGTTGAAACGTTTGTACATGTGTAGAACAGGCAGGATTTCACAGCACAGGCTGCTTTGCAATGAACTTTTAGTAGTAAAAGTTAGTTTTGGCATCAAGGGCATTGTCATTATAGCAAAGCTGACTGTGTAGTGACGATTCCCAGCACCATCTCTGCCTGCAGGCAATTCCATTGTGGAGCACAGTTCTGATATTGATGCTTGTGAGCAGCATGGCAGCAGACCTTTTTTTCCAGCAGAGGATGGATTCCGAGGCTCAAGTAGGTGTAAAGGTTAGTTGTGACAGAAACGGAAGTGCCAGTTTTGCAAATAGTGTGTACTGATGATTCCCAGCAACATCTCTCCGTGATGATAAGTCTGTGTGTAGCACTGCTGAAATGTTTGTAGCTGTGATGAGGCAGGATTTCACAGCACAGGCTGCTTTGCAATGAAGTTTTAGTAGTAAAAGTTCGTTTTGGCATCAAGGGCATTGTCATTATAGCAAAGCTGAATGTGTAGTGATGATACCCAGCACCATCTCTGACTGAAAATTACACAGGATGAGGAGCACAGTTCTGACATTGATGCTTGTGAGCAGCATGGCAGCACACCTTTTTTTCCAGCAGAGGATCGGTTCAGAGGTTCAAGTAGGTGTAAATTTTAGTTGTGACAGAAACGGCAGTGCCTCTTTTGCAAGTAGTGTTTGCAGATGACTACCAGCACCATCTCTCCGTGATGATAAGTCTGCGTGCAGCACTGTTGAAATGTTTGTAGCTGTGATGAGTCAGGATTTCACAGCACAGGTTGCTTTGCAAAGAACTTCTAGTAGTAAAAGTTAGTTTTGGCATCAAGGGCAGTGTCATGATAGCAAAGCTGACTGTGTAGTGATGATTCCCAGCACCATCTCTGACTGCAGGCAATTCGGTGGTCCAGCACAGTTCTGACATTGATGCTTGTGAGCAGCATGGCAGCAGGCCTATTTTTCCAGCAGAGCATTGTTTCAGATGCTCATGTAGGTGTAAATTTTCGTTGTGACAGAAACGGCAGTGCCACTTTCGCAAATAGTGTGTGCTGAGGTCTTCCAGCACCATCTCTCCATGATGATAAGACTGTGTGCAGCACTGTTACGATGTTTGCAGCTGTGATGAGGCAGGATTTCACAGCATGGTCTGCTTTGCAATATACTTTTAGTAGTAAAAGTTAGTTTTGGCATCAAGGGCAATGTCTTTATAGCAGAGCGGACTGTGTAGTGATGTTTCCCAGCACCATCTCTGCCTGCACGCAATTCCGTTGTCCAGCACAGTTATGACGTTGATGCTTGTGAGCAGCATGGCAGCAGACCTATTTTTCCAGCAGAGGATCGATTGAGAGTTTCAAGTAGGTGTAAAGGTTAGTTGTGACAGAAACGGCAGTGCCACTTTGGCACATAGTGTGTGCTGATGCTTCCCAGCACCATCTCTCCGTGATGCTAAGTCTGTGTGCAGCACTGTTGAAACGTTTGTACATGTGTAGAACAGGCAGGATTTCACAGCACAGGCTGCTTTGCAATGAACTTTTAGTAGTAAAAGTTAGTTTTGGCATCAAGGGCATTGTCATTATAGCAAAGCTGACTGTGTAGTGACGATTCCCAGCACCATCTCTGCCTGCAGGCAATTCCATTGTGGAGCACAGTTCTGATATTGATGCTTGTGAGCAGCATGGCAGCAGACCTTTTTTTCCAGCAGAGGATGGATTCCGAGGCTCAAGTAGGTGTAAAGGTTAGTTGTGACAGAAACGGAAGTGCCAGTTTTGCAAATAGTGTGTACTGATGATTCCCAGCAACATCTCTCCGTGATGATAAGTCTGTGTGTAGCACTGCTGAAATGTTTGTAGCTGTGATGAGGCAGGATTTCACAGCACAGGCTGCTTTGCAATGAAGTTTTAGTAGTAAAAGTTCGTTTTGGCATCAAGGGCATTGTCATTATAGCAAAGCTGAATGTGTAGTGATGATACCCAGCACCATCTCTGACTGAAAATTACACAGGATGAGGAGCACAGTTCTGACATTGATGCTTGTGAGCAGCATGGCAGCACACCTTTTTTTCCAGCAGAGGATCGGTTCAGAGGTTCAAGTAGGTGTAAATTTTAGTTGTGACAGAAACGGCAGTGCCTCTTTTGCAAGTAGTGTTTGCAGATGACTACCAGCACCATCTCTCCGTGATGATAAGTCTGCGTGCAGCACTGTTGAAATGTTTGTAGCTGTGATGAGTCAGGATTTCACAGCACAGGTTGCTTTGCAAAGAACTTCTAGTAGTAAAAGTTAGTTTTGGCATCAAGGGCAGTGTCATGATAGCAAAGCTGACTGTGTAGTGATGATTCCCAGCACCATCTCTGACTGCAGGCAATTCGGTGGTCCAGCACAGTTCTGACATTGATGCTTGTGAGCAGCATGGCAGCAGGCCTATTTTTCCAGCAGAGCATTGTTTCAGATGCTCATGTAGGTGTAAATTTTCGTTGTGACAGAAACGGCAGTGCCACTTTCGCAAATAGTGTGTGCTGAGGTCTTCCAGCACCATCTCTCCATGATGATAAGACTGTGTGCAGCACTGTTACGATGTTTGCAGCTGTGATGAGGCAGGATTTCACAGCATGGTCTGCTTTGCAATATACTTTTAGTAGTAAAAGTTAGTTTTGGCATCAAGGGCAATGTCTTTATAGCAGAGCGGACTGTGTAGTGATGTTTCCCAGCACCATCTCTGCCTGCACGCAATTCCGTTGTCCAGCACAGTTATGACGTTGATGCTTGTGAGCAGCATGGCAGCAGACCTATTTTTCCAGCAGAGGATCGATTGAGAGTTTCAAGTAGGTGTAAAGGTTAGTTGTGACAGAAACGGCAGTGCCACTTTGGCACATAGTGTGTGCTGATGCTTCCCAGCACCATCTCTCCGTGATGCTAAGTCTGTGTGCAGCACTGTTGAAACGTTTGTACATGTGTAGAACAGGCAGGATTTCACAGCACAGGCTGCTTTGCAATGAACTTTTAGTAGTAAAAGTTAGTTTTGGCATCAAGGGCATTGTCATTATAGCAAAGCTGACTGTGTAGTGACGATTCCCAGCACCATCTCTGCCTGCAGGCAATTCCATTGTGGAGCACAGTTCTGATATTGATGCTTGTGAGCAGCATGGCAGCAGACCTATTTTTCCAGCAGAGGATCGGTTTTAGCGGTTCAAGTAAGTGTAAATGTTAGTTGTGACAGAAACGGCAGTGCCACTTTTGCAAATAGAGTGTGCTGATGATTCCCAGCACCATCTCTCCGTGATGCTATGTCTGTGTGTAGCACTGCTGAAATGTTTGTACATGTGAGGAACAGGCAGGATTTCACAGCACAGGCTGCTTTGCAATGAAGTTTTAGTAGTAAAAGTTCGTTTTGGCATCAAGGGCATTGTCATTATAGCAAAGCTGAATGTGTAGTGATGATACCCAGCACCATCTCTGACTGAAAATTACACAGGATGAGGAGCACAGTTCTGACATTGATGCTTGTGAGCAGCATGGCAGCACACCTTTTTTTCCAGCAGAGGATCGGTTCAGAGGTTCAAGTAGGTGTAAATTTTAGTTGTGACAGAAACGGCAGTGCCTCTTTTGCAAGTAGTGTTTGCAGATGACTACCAGCACCATCTCTCCGTGATGATAAGTCTGTGTGCAGCACTGTTGAAATGTTTGTAGCTGTGATGAGTCAGGATTTCACAGCACAGGTTGCTTTGCAAAGAACTTCTAGTAGTAAAAGTTAGTTTTGGCATCAAGGGCAGTGTCATGATAGCAAAGCTGACTGTGTAGTGATGATTCCCAGCACCATCTCTGACTGCAGGCAATTCGGTGGTCCAGCACAGTTCTGACATTGATGCTTGTGAGCAGCATGGCAGCAGGCCTATTTTTCCAGCAGAGCATTGTTTCAGATGCTCATGTAGGTGTAAATTTTCGTTGTGACAGAAACGGCAGTGCCACTTTCGCAAATAGTGTGTGCTGAGGTCTTCCAGCACCATCTCTCCATGATGATAAGACTGTGTGCAGCACTGTTACGATGTTTGCAGCTGTGATGAGGCAGGATTTCACAGCATGGTCTGCTTTGCAATATACTTTTAGTAGTAAAAGTTAGTTTTGGCATCAAGGGCAATGTCTTTATAGCAGAGCGGACTGTGTAGTGATGTTTCCCAGCACCATCTCTGCCTGCACGCAATTCCGTTGTCCAGCACAGTTATGACGTTGATGCTTGTGAGCAGCATGGCAGCAGACCTATTTTTCCAGCAGAGGATCGATTGAGAGTTTCAAGTAGGTGTAAAGGTTAGTTGTGACAGAAACGGCAGTGCCACTTTGGCACATAGTGTGTGCTGATGCCTCCCAGCACCATCTCTCCGTGATGCTAAGTCTGTGTGCAGCACTGTTGAAACGTTTGTACATGTGTAGAACAGGCAGGATTTCACAGCACAGGCTGCTTTGCAATGAACTTTTAGTAGTAAAAGTTAGTTTTGGCATCAAGGGCATTGTCATTATAGCAAAGCTGACTGTGTAGTGACGATTCCCAGCACCATCTCTGCCTGCAGGCAATTCCATTGTGGAGCACAGTTCTGATATTGATGCTTGTGAGCAGCATGGCAGCAGACCTATTTTTCCAGCAGAGGATCGGTTTAGCGGTTCAAGTAAGTGTAAATGTTAGTTGTGACAGAAACGGCAGTGCCACTTTTGCAAATAGAGTGTGCTGATGATTCCCAGCACCATCTCTCCGTGATGCTATGTCTGTGTGTAGCACTGCTGAAATGTTTGTACATGTGAGGAACAGGCAGGATTTCACAGCACAGGCTGCTTTGCAATGAAGTTTTAGTAGTAAAAGTTCGTTTTGGCATCAAGGGCATTGTCATTATAGCAAAGCTGAATGTGTAGTGATGATACCCAGCACCATCTCTGACTGAAAATTACACAGGATGAGGAGCACAGTTCTGACATTGATGCTTGTGAGCAGCATGGCAGCACACCTTTTTTTCCAGCAGAGGATCGGTTCAGAGGTTCAAGTAGGTGTAAATTTTAGTTGTGACAGAAACGGCAGTGCCTCTTTTGCAAGTAGTGTTTGCAGATGACTACCAGCACCATCTCTCCGTGATGATAAGTCTGTGTGCAGCACTGTTGAAATGTTTGTAGCTGTGATGAGTCAGGATTTCACAGCACAGGTTGCTTTGCAAAGAACTTCTAGTAGTAAAAGTTAGTTTTGGCATCAAGGGCAGTGTCATGATAGCAAAGCTGACTGTGTAGTGATGATTCCCAGCACCATCTCTGACTGCAGGCAATTCGGTGGTCCAGCACAGTTCTGACATTGATGCTTGTGAGCAGCATGGCAGCAGGCCTATTTTTCCAGCAGAGCATTGTTTCAGATGCTCATGTAGGTGTAAATTTTCGTTGTGACAGAAACGGCAGTGCCACTTTCGCAAATAGTGTGTGCTGATGACTTCCAGCACCATCTCTCCATGATGATAAGACTGTGTGCAGCACTGTTACGATGTTTGCAGCTGTGATGAGGCAGGATTTCACAGCATGGTCTGCTTTGCAATATACTTTTAGTAGTAAAAGTTAGTTTTGGCATCAAGGGCAATGTCTTTATAGCAGAGCGGACTGTGTAGTGATGTTTCCCAGCACCATCTCTGCCTGCACGCAATTCCGTTGTCCAGCACAGTTATGACGTTGATGCTTGTGAGCAGCATGGCAGCAGACCTATTTTTCCAGCAGAGGATCGATTGAGAGTTTCAAGTAGGTGTAAAGGTTAGTTGTGACAGAAACGGCAGTGCCACTTTGGCACATAGTGTGTGCTGATGCCTCCCAGCACCATCTCTCCGTGATGCTAAGTCTGTGTGCAGCACTGTTGAAACGTTTGTACATGTGTAGAACAGGCAGGATTTCACAGCACAGGCTGCTTTGCAATGAACTTTTAGTAGTAAAAGTTAGTTTTGGCATCAAGGGCATTGTCATTATAGCAAAGCTGACTGTGTAGTGACGATTCCCAGAACATCTCTGCCTGCAGGCAATTCCATTGTGGAGCACAGTTCTGATATTGATGCTTGTGAGCAGCATGGCAGCAGACCTTTTTTTCCAGCAGAGGATGGATTCCGAGGCTCAAGTAGGTGTAAAGGTTAGTTGTGACAGAAACGGAAGTGCCAGTTTTGCAAATAGTGTGTACTGATGATTCCCAGCAACATCTCTCCGTGATGATAAGTCTGTGTGTAGCACTGCTGAAATGTTTGTAGCTGTGATGAGGCAGGATTTCACAGCACAGGCTGCTTTGCAATGAAGTTTTAGTAGTAAAAGTTCGTTTTGGCATCAAGGGCATTGTCATTATAGCAAAGCTGAATGTGTAGTGATGATACCCAGCACCATCTCTGACTGAAAATTACACAGGATGAGGAGCACAGTTCTGACATTGATGCTTGTGAGCAGCATGGCAGCACACCTTTTTTTCCAGCAGAGGATCGGTTCAGAGGTTCAAGTAGGTGTAAATTTTAGTTGTGACAGAAACGGCAGTGCCTCTTTTGCAAGTAGTGTTTGCAGATGACTACCAGCACCATCTCTCCGTGATGATAAGTCTGCGTGCAGCACTGTTGAAATGTTTGTAGCTGTGATGAGTCAGGATTTCACAGCACAGGTTGCTTTGCAAAGAACTTCTAGTAGTAAAAGTTAGTTTTGGCATCAAGGGCAGTGTCATGATAGCAAAGCTGACTGTGTAGTGATGATTCCCAGCACCATCTCTGACTGCAGGCAATTCGGTGGTCCAGCACAGTTCTGACATTGATGCTTGTGAGCAGCATGGCAGCAGGCCTATTTTTCCAGCAGAGCATTGTTTCAGATGCTCATGTAGGTGTAAATTTTCGTTGTGACAGAAACGGCAGTGCCACTTTCGCAAATAGTGTGTGCTGAGGTCTTCCAGCACCATCTCTCCATGATGATAAGACTGTGTGCAGCACTGTTACGATGTTTGCAGCTGTGATGAGGCAGGATTTCACAGCATGGTCTGCTTTGCAATATACTTTTAGTAGTAAAAGTTAGTTTTGGCATCAAGGGCAATGTCTTTATAGCAGAGCGGACTGTGTAGTGATGTTTCCCAGCACCATCTCTGCCTGCACGCAATTCCGTTGTCCAGCACAGTTATGACGTTGATGCTTGTGAGCAGCATGGCAGCAGACCTATTTTTCCAGCAGAGGATCGATTGAGAGTTTCAAGTAGG
Organism: Melopsittacus undulatus; assembly: GCF_012275295.1. Classification (NCBI taxonomy): domain Eukaryota; kingdom Metazoa; phylum Chordata; class Aves; order Psittaciformes; family Psittaculidae; genus Melopsittacus; species Melopsittacus undulatus. Next base: position 77,639 of record NW_022994762.1, read on the forward strand.
TGTAAAGGTTAGTTGTGACAGAAACGGCAGTGCCACTTTGGCACATAGTGTGTGCTGATGCTTCCCAGCACCATCTCTCCGTGATGCTAAGTCTGTGTGCAGCACTGTTGAAACGTTTGTACATGTGTAGAACAGGCAGGATTTCACAGCACAGGCTGCTTTGCAATGAACTTTTAGTAGTAAAAGTTAGTTTTGGCATCAAGGGCATTGTCATTATAGCAAAGCTGACTGTGTAGTGACGATTCCCAGCACCATCTCTGCCTGCAGGCAATTCCATTGTGGAGCACAGTTCTGATATTGATGCTTGTGAGCAGCATGGCAGCAGACCTATTTTTCCAGCAGAGGATCGGTTTAGCGGTTCAAGTAAGTGTAAATGTTAGTTGTGACAGAAACGGCAGTGCCACTTTTGCAAATAGAGTGTGCTGATGATTCCCAGCACCATCTCTCCGTGATGCTATGTCTGTGTGTAGCACTGCTGAAATGTTTGTACATGTGAGGAACAGGCAGGATTTCACAGCACAGGCTGCTTTGCAATGAAGTTTTAGTAGTAAAAGTTCGTTTTGGCATCAAGGGCATTGTCATTATAGCAAAGCTGAATGTGTAGTGATGATACCCAGCACCATCTCTGACTGAAAATTACACAGGATGAGGAGCACAGTTCTGACATTGATGCTTGTGAGCAGCATGGCAGCACACCTTTTTTTCCAGCAGAGGATCGGTTCAGAGGTTCAAGTAGGTGTAAATTTTAGTTGTGACAGAAACGGCAGTGCCTCTTTTGCAAGTAGTGTTTGCAGATGACTACCAGCACCATCTCTCCGTGATGATAAGTCTGTGTGCAGCACTGTTGAAATGTTTGTAGCTGTGATGAGTCAGGATTTCACAGCACAGGTTGCTTTGCAAAGAACTTCTAGTAGTAAAAGTTAGTTTTGGCATCAAGGGCAGTGTCATGATAGCAAAGCTGACTGTGTAGTGATGATTCCCAGCACCATCTCTGACTGCAGGCAATTCGGTGGTCCAGCACAGTTCTGACATTGATGCTTGTGAGCAGCATGGCAGCAGGCCTATTTTTCCAGCAGAGCATTGTTTCAGATGCTCATGTAGGTGTAAATTTTCGTTGTGACAGAAACGGCAGTGCCACTTTCGCAAATAGTGTGTGCTGAGGTCTTCCAGCACCATCTCTCCATGATGATAAGACTGTGTGCAGCACTGTTACGATGTTTGCAGCTGTGATGAGGCAGGATTTCACAGCATGGTCTGCTTTGCAATATACTTTTAGTAGTAAAAGTTAGTTTTGGCATCAAGGGCAATGTCTTTATAGCAGAGCGGACTGTGTAGTGATGTTTCCCAGCACCATCTCTGCCTGCACGCAATTCCGTTGTCCAGCACAGTTATGACGTTGATGCTTGTGAGCAGCATGGCAGCAGACCTATTTTTCCAGCAGAGGATCGATTGAGAGTTTCAAGTAGGTGTAAAGGTTAGTTGTGACAGAAACGGCAGTGCCACTTTGGCACATAGTGTGTGCTGATGCCTCCCAGCACCATCTCTCCGTGATGCTAAGTCTGTGTGCAGCACTGTTGAAACGTTTGTACATGTGTAGAACAGGCAGGATTTCACAGCACAGGCTGCTTTGCAATGAACTTTTAGTAGTAAAAGTTAGTTTTGGCATCAAGGGCATTGTCATTATAGCAAAGCTGACTGTGTAGTGACGATTCCCAGCACCATCTCTGCCTGCAGGCAATTCCATTGTGGAGCACAGTTCTGATATTGATGCTTGTGAGCAGCATGGCAGCAGACCTTTTTTTCCAGCAGAGGATGGATTCCGAGGCTCAAGTAGGTGTAAAGGTTAGTTGTGACAGAAACGGAAGTGCCAGTTTTGCAAATAGTGTGTACTGATGATTCCCAGCAACATCTCTCCGTGATGATAAGTCTGTGTGTAGCACTGCTGAAATGTTTGTAGCTGTGATGAGGCAGGATTTCACAGCACAGGCTGCTTTGCAATGAAGTTTTAGTAGTAAAAGTTCGTTTTGGCATCAAGGGCATTGTCATTATAGCAAAGCTGAATGTGTAGTGATGATACCCAGCACCATCTCTGACTGAAAATTACACAGGATGAGGAGCACAGTTCTGACATTGATGCTTGTGAGCAGCATGGCAGCACACCTTTTTTTCCAGCAGAGGATCGGTTCAGAGGTTCAAGTAGGTGTAAATTTTAGTTGTGACAGAAACGGCAGTGCCTCTTTTGCAAGTAGTGTTTGCAGATGACTACCAGCACCATCTCTCCGTGATGATAAGTCTGCGTGCAGCACTGTTGAAATGTTTGTAGCTGTGATGAGTCAGGATTTCACAGCACAGGTTGCTTTGCAAAGAACTTCTAGTAGTAAAAGTTAGTTTTGGCATCAAGGGCAGTGTCATGATAGCAAAGCTGACTGTGTAGTGATGATTCCCAGCACCATCTCTGACTGCAGGCAATTCGGTGGTCCAGCACAGTTCTGACATTGATGCTTGTGAGCAGCATGGCAGCAGGCCTATTTTTCCAGCAGAGCATTGTTTCAGATGCTCATGTAGGTGTAAATTTTCGTTGTGACAGAAACGGCAGTGCCACTTTCGCAAATAGTGTGTGCTGAGGTCTTCCAGCACCATCTCTCCATGATGATAAGACTGTGTGCAGCACTGTTACGATGTTTGCAGCTGTGATGAGGCAGGATTTCACAGCATGGTCTGCTTTGCAATATACTTTTAGTAGTAAAAGTTAGTTTTGGCATCAAGGGCAATGTCTTTATAGCAGAGCGGACTGTGTAGTGATGTTTCCCAGCACCATCTCTGCCTGCACGCAATTCCGTTGTCCAGCACAGTTATGACGTTGATGCTTGTGAGCAGCATGGCAGCAGACCTATTTTTCCAGCAGAGGATCGATTGAGAGTTTCAAGTAGGTGTAAAGGTTAGTTGTGACAGAAACGGCAGTGCCACTTTGGCACATAGTGTGTGCTGATGCTTCCCAGCACCATCTCTCCGTGATGCTAAGTCTGTGTGCAGCACTGTTGAAACGTTTGTACATGTGTAGAACAGGCAGGATTTCACAGCACAGGCTGCTTTGCAATGAACTTTTAGTAGTAAAAGTTAGTTTTGGCATCAAGGGCATTGTCATTATAGCAAAGCTGACTGTGTAGTGACGATTCCCAGCACCATCTCTGCCTGCAGGCAATTCCATTGTGGAGCACAGTTCTGATATTGATGCTTGTGAGCAGCATGGCAGCAGACCTATTTTTCCAGCAGAGGATCGGTTTAGCGGTTCAAGTAAGTGTAAATGTTAGTTGTGACAGAAACGGCAGTGCCACTTTTGCAAATAGAGTGTGCTGATGATTCCCAGCACCATCTCTCCGTGATGCTATGTCTGTGTGTAGCACTGCTGAAATGTTTGTACATGTGAGGAACAGGCAGGATTTCACAGCACAGGCTGCTTTGCAATGAAGTTTTAGTAGTAAAAGTTCGTTTTGGCATCAAGGGCATTGTCATTATAGCAAAGCTGAATGTGTAGTGATGATACCCAGCACCATCTCTGACTGAAAATTACACAGGATGAGGAGCACAGTTCTGACATTGATGCTTGTGAGCAGCATGGCAGCACACCTTTTTTTCCAGCAGAGGATCGGTTCAGAGGTTCAAGTAGGTGTAAATTTTAGTTGTGACAGAAACGGCAGTGCCTCTTTTGCAAGTAGTGTTTGCAGATGACTACCAGCACCATCTCTCCGTGATGATAAGTCTGTGTGCAGCACTGTTGAAATGTTTGTAGCTGTGATGAGTCAGGATTTCACAGCACAGGTTGCTTTGCAAAGAACTTCTAGTAGTAAAAGTTAGTTTTGGCATCAAGGGCAGTGTCATGATAGCAAAGCTGACTGTGTAGTGATGATTCCCAGCACCATCTCTGACTGCAGGCAATTCGGTGGTCCAGCACAGTTCTGACATTGATGCTTGTGAGCAGCATGGCAGCAGGCCTATTTTTCCAGCAGAGCATTGTTTCAGATGCTCATGTAGGTGTAAATTTTCGTTGTGACAGAAACGGCAGTGCCACTTTCGCAAATAGTGTGTGCTGAGGTCTTCCAGCACCATCTCTCCATGATGATAAGACTGTGTGCAGCACTGTTACGATGTTTGCAGCTGTGATGAGGCAGGATTTCACAGCATGGTCTGCTTTGCAATATACTTTTAGTAGTAAAAGTTAGTTTTGGCATCAAGGGCAATGTCTTTATAGCAGAGCGGACTGTGTAGTGATGTTTCCCAGCACCATCTCTGCCTGCACGCAATTCCGTTGTCCAGCACAGTTATGACGTTGATGCTTGTGAGCAGCATGGCAGCAGACCTATTTTTCCAGCAGAGGATCGATTGAGAGTTTCAAGTAGGTGTAAAGGTTAGTTGTGACAGAAACGGCAGTGCCACTTTGGCACATAGTGTGTGCTGATGCCTCCCAGCACCATCTCTCCGTGATGCTAAGTCTGTGTGCAGCACTGTTGAAACGTTTGTACATGTGTAGAACAGGCAGGATTTCACAGCACAGGCTGCTTTGCAATGAACTTTTAGTAGTAAAAGTTAGTTTTGGCATCAAGGGCATTGTCATTATAGCAAAGCTGACTGTGTAGTGACGATTCCCAGCACCATCTCTGCCTGCAGGCAATTCCATTGTGGAGCACAGTTCTGATATTGATGCTTGTGAGCAGCATGGCAGCAGACCTATTTTTCCAGCAGAGGATCGGTTTAGCGGTTCAAGTAAGTGTAAATGTTAGTTGTGACAGAAACGGCAGTGCCACTTTTGCAAATAGAGTGTGCTGATGATTCCCAGCACCATCTCTCCGTGATGCTATGTCTGTGTGTAGCACTGCTGAAATGTTTGTACATGTGAGGAACAGGCAGGATTTCACAGCACAGGCTGCTTTGCAATGAAGTTTTAGTAGTAAAAGTTCGTTTTGGCATCAAGGGCATTGTCATTATAGCAAAGCTGAATGTGTAGTGATGATACCCAGCACCATCTCTGACTGAAAATTACACAGGATGAGGAGCACAGTTCTGACATTGATGCTTGTGAGCAGCATGGCAGCACACCTTTTTTTCCAGCAGAGGATCGGTTCAGAGGTTCAAGTAGGTGTAAATTTTAGTTGTGACAGAAACGGCAGTGCCTCTTTTGCAAGTAGTGTTTGCAGATGACTACCAGCACCATCTCTCCGTGATGATAAGTCTGTGTGCAGCACTGTTGAAATGTTTGTAGCTGTGATGAGTCAGGATTTCACAGCACAGGTTGCTTTGCAAAGAACTTCTAGTAGTAAAAGTTAGTTTTGGCATCAAGGGCAGTGTCATGATAGCAAAGCTGACTGTGTAGTGATGATTCCCAGCACCATCTCTGACTGCAGGCAATTCGGTGGTCCAGCACAGTTCTGACATTGATGCTTGTGAGCAGCATGGCAGCAGGCCTATTTTTCCAGCAGAGCATTGTTTCAGATGCTCATGTAGGTGTAAATTTTCGTTGTGACAGAAACGGCAGTGCCACTTTCGCAAATAGTGTGTGCTGATGTCTTCCAGCACCATCTCTCCATGATGATAAGACTGTGTGCAGCACTGTTACGATGTTTGCAGCTGTGATGAGGCAGGATTTCACAGCATGGTCTGCTTTGCAATATACTTTTAGTAGTAAAAGTTAGTTTTGGCATCAAGGGCAATGTCTTTATAGCAGAGCGGACTGTGTAGTGATGTTTCCCAGCACCATCTCTGCCTGCACGCAATTCCGTTGTCCAGCACAGTTATGACGTTGATGCTTGTGAGCAGCATGGCAGCAGACCTATTTTTCCAGCAGAGGATCGATTGAGAGTTTCAAGTAGGTGTAAAGGTTAGTTGTGACAGAAACGGCAGTGCCACTTTGGCACATAGTGTGTGCTGATGCCTCCCAGCACCATCTCTCCGTGATGCTAAGTCTGTGTGCAGCACTGTTGAAACGTTTGTACATGTGTAGAACAGGCAGGATTTCACAGCACAGGCTGCTTTGCAATGAACTTTTAGTAGTAAAAGTTAGTTTTGGCATCAAGGGCATTGTCATTATAGCAAAGCTGACTGTGTAGTGACGATTCCCAGAACATCTCTGCCTGCAGGCAATTCCATTGTGGAGCACAGTTCTGATATTGATGCTTGTGAGCAGCATGGCAGCAGACCTTTTTTTCCAGCAGAGGATGGATTCCGAGGCTCAAGTAGGTGTAAAGGTTAGTTGTGACAGAAACGGAAGTGCCAGTTTTGCAAATAGTGTGTACTGATGATTCCCAGCAACATCTCTCCGTGATGATAAGTCTGTGTGTAGCACTGCTGAAATGTTTGTAGCTGTGATGAGGCAGGATTTCACAGCACAGGCTGCTTTGCAATGAAGTTTTAGTAGTAAAAGTTCGTTTTGGCATCAAGGGCATTGTCATTATAGCAAAGCTGAATGTGTAGTGATGATACCCAGCACCATCTCTGACTGAAAATTACACAGGATGAGGAGCACAGTTCTGACATTGATGCTTGTGAGCAGCATGGCAGCACACCTTTTTTTCCAGCAGAGGATCGGTTCAGAGGTTCAAGTAGGTGTAAATTTTAGTTGTGACAGAAACGGCAGTGCCTCTTTTGCAAGTAGTGTTTGCAGATGACTACCAGCACCATCTCTCCGTGATGATAAGTCTGCGTGCAGCACTGTTGAAATGTTTGTAGCTGTGATGAGTCAGGATTTCACAGCACAGGTTGCTTTGCAAAGAACTTCTAGTAGTAAAAGTTAGTTTTGGCATCAAGGGCAGTGTCATGATAGCAAAGCTGACTGTGTAGTGATGATTCCCAGCACCATCTCTGACTGCAGGCAATTCGGTGGTCCAGCACAGTTCTGACATTGATGCTTGTGAGCAGCATGGCAGCAGGCCTATTTTTCCAGCAGAGCATTGTTTCAGATGCTCATGTAGGTGTAAATTTTCGTTGTGACAGAAACGGCAGTGCCACTTTCGCAAATAGTGTGTGCTGAGGTCTTCCAGCACCATCTCTCCATGATGATAAGACTGTGTGCAGCACTGTTACGATGTTTGCAGCTGTGATGAGGCAGGATTTCACAGCATGGTCTGCTTTGCAATATACTTTTAGTAGTAAAAGTTAGTTTTGGCATCAAGGGCAATGTCTTTATAGCAGAGCGGACTGTGTAGTGATGTTTCCCAGCACCATCTCTGCCTGCACGCAATTCCGTTGTCCAGCACAGTTATGACGTTGATGCTTGTGAGCAGCATGGCAGCAGACCTATTTTTCCAGCAGAGGATCGATTGAGAGTTTCAAGTAGGTGTAAAGGTTAGTTGTGACAGAAACGGCAGTGCCACTTTGGCACATAGTGTGTGCTGATGCTTCCCAGCACCATCTCTCCGTGATGCTAAGTCTGTGTGCAGCACTGTTGAAACGTTTGTACATGTGTAGAACAGGCAGGATTTCACAGCACAGGCTGCTTTGCAATGAACTTTTAGTAGTAAAAGTTAGTTTTGGCATCAAGGGCATTGTCATTATAGCAAAGCTGACTGTGTAGTGACGATTCCCAGCACCATCTCTGCCTGCAGGCAATTCCATTGTGGAGCACAGTTCTGATATTGATGCTTGTGAGCAGCATGGCAGCAGACCTATTTTTCCAGCAGAGGATCGGTTTAGCGGTTCAAGTAAGTGTAAATGTTAGTTGTGACAGAAACGGCAGTGCCACTTTTGCAAATAGAGTGTGCTGATGATTCCCAGCACCATCTCTCCGTGATGCTATGTCTGTGTGTAGCACTGCTGAAATGTTTGTACATGTGAGGAACAGGCAGGATTTCACAGCACAGGCTGCTTTGCAATGAAGTTTTAGTAGTAAAAGTTCGTTTTGGCATCAAGGGCATTGTCATTATAGCAAAGCTGAATGTGTAGTGATGATACCCAGCACCATCTCTGACTGAAAATTACACAGGATGAGGAGCACAGTTCTGACATTGATGCTTGTGAGCAGCATGGCAGCACACCTTTTTTTCCAGCAGAGGATCGGTTCAGAGGTTCAAGTAGGTGTAAATTTTAGTTGTGACAGAAACGGCAGTGCCTCTTTTGCAAGTAGTGTTTGCAGATGACTACCAGCACCATCTCTCCGTGATGATAAGTCTGTGTGCAGCACTGTTGAAATGTTTGTAGCTGTGATGAGTCAGGATTTCACAGCACAGGTTGCTTTGCAAAGAACTTCTAGTAGTAAAAGTTAGTTTTGGCATCAAGGGCAGTGTCATGATAGCAAAGCTGACTGTGTAGTGATGATTCCCAGCACCATCTCTGACTGCAGGCAATTCGGTGGTCCAGCACAGTTCTGACATTGATGCTTGTGAGCAGCATGGCAGCAGGCCTATTTTTCCAGCAGAGCATTGTTTCAGATGCTCATGTAGGTGTAAATTTTCGTTGTGACAGAAACGGCAGTGCCACTTTCGCAAATAGTGTGTGCTGAGGTCTTCCAGCACCATCTCTCCATGATGATAAGACTGTGTGCAGCACTGTTACGATGTTTGCAGCTGTGATGAGGCAGGATTTCACAGCATGGTCTGCTTTGCAATATACTTTTAGTAGTAAAAGTTAGTTTTGGCATCAAGGGCAATGTCTTTATAGCAGAGCGGACTGTGTAGTGATGTTTCCCAGCACCATCTCTGCCTGCACGCAATTCCGTTGTCCAGCACAGTTATGACGTTGATGCTTGTGAGCAGCATGGCAGCAGACCTATTTTTCCAGCAGAGGATCGATTGAGAGTTTCAAGTAGGTGTAAAGGTTAGTTGTGACAGAAACGGCAGTGCCACTTTGGCACATAGTGTGTGCTGATGCCTCCCAGCACCATCTCTCCGTGATGCTAAGTCTGTGTGCAGCACTGTTGAAACGTTTGTACATGTGTAGAACAGGCAGGATTTCACAGCACAGGCTGCTTTGCAATGAACTTTTAGTAGTAAAAGTTAGTTTTGGCATCAAGGGCATTGTCATTATAGCAAAGCTGACTGTGTAGTGACGATTCCCAGCACCATCTCTGCCTGCAGGCAATTCCATTGTGGAGCACAGTTCTGATATTGATGCTTGTGAGCAGCATGGCAGCAGACCTATTTTTCCAGCAGAGGATCGGTTTAGCGGTTCAAGTAAGTGTAAATGTTAGTTGTGACAGAAACGGCAGTGCCACTTTTGCAAATAGAGTGTGCTGATGATTCCCAGCACCATCTCTCCGTGATGCTATGTCTGTGTGTAGCACTGCTGAAATGTTTGTACATGTGAGGAACAGGCAGGATTTCACAGCACAGGCTGCTTTGCAATGAAGTTTTAGTAGTAAAAGTTCGTTTTGGCATCAAGGGCATTGTCATTATAGCAAAGCTGAATGTGTAGTGATGATACCCAGCACCATCTCTGACTGAAAATTACACAGGATGAGGAGCACAGTTCTGACATTGATGCTTGTGAGCAGCATGGCAGCACACCTTTTTTTCCAGCAGAGGATCGGTTCAGAGGTTCAAGTAGGTGTAAATTTTAGTTGTGACAGAAACGGCAGTGCCTCTTTTGCAAGTAGTGTTTGCAGATGACTACCAGCACCATCTCTCCGTGATGATAAGTCTGTGTGCAGCACTGTTGAAATGTTTGTAGCTGTGATGAGTCAGGATTTCACAGCACAGGTTGCTTTGCAAAGAACTTCTAGTAGTAAAAGTTAGTTTTGGCATCAAGGGCAGTGTCATGATAGCAAAGCTGACTGTGTAGTGATGATTCCCAGCACCATCTCTGACTGCAGGCAATTCGGTGGTCCAGCACAGTTCTGACATTGATGCTTGTGAGCAGCATGGCAGCAGGCCTATTTTTCCAGCAGAGCATTGTTTCAGATGCTCATGTAGGTGTAAATTTTCGTTGTGACAGAAACGGCAGTGCCACTTTCGCAAATAGTGTGTGCTGATGTCTTCCAGCACCATCTCTCCATGATGATAAGACTGTGTGCAGCACTGTTACGATGTTTGCAGCTGTGATGAGGCAGGATTTCACAGCATGGTCTGCTTTGCAATATACTTTTAGTAGTAAAAGTTAGTTTTGGCATCAAGGGCAATGTCTTTATAGCAGAGCGGACTGTGTAGTGATGTTTCCCAGCACCATCTCTGCCTGCACGCAATTCCGTTGTCCAGCACAGTTATGACGTTGATGCTTGTGAGCAGCATGGCAGCAGACCTATTTTTCCAGCAGAGGATCGATTGAGAGTTTCAAGTAGGTGTAAAGGTTAGTTGTGACAGAAACGGCAGTGCCACTTTGGCACATAGTGTGTGCTGATGCCTCCCAGCACCATCTCTCCGTGATGCTAAGTCTGTGTGCAGCACTGTTGAAACGTTTGTACATGTGTAGAACAGGCAGGATTTCACAGCACAGGCTGCTTTGCAATGAACTTTTAGTAGTAAAAGTTAGTTTTGGCATCAAGGGCATTGTCATTATAGCAAAGCTGACTGTGTAGTGACGATTCCCAGCACCATCTCTGCCTGCAGGCAATTCCATTGTGGAGCACAGTTCTGATATTGATGCTTGTGAGCAGCATGGCAGCAGACCTTTTTTTCCAGCAGAGGATGGATTCCGAGGCTCAAGTAGGTGTAAAGGTTAGTTGTGACAGAAACGGAAGTGCCAGTTTTGCAAATAGTGTGTACTGATGATTCCCAGCAACATCTCTCCGTGATGATAAGTCTGTGTGTAGCACTGCTGAAATGTTTGTAGCTGTGATGAGGCAGGATTTCACAGCACAGGCTGCTTTGCAATGAACTTCTAGTAGTAAAAGTTACTTTTGGCATCAAGGGCAGTGTCATTATAGCAAAGTTGACTGTGTAGTGATGATTCCCAGCACCATCTCTGCCTGCAGGCAATTCGGATGTGTAGCACAGTTCTGACATTGATGCTTGTGAGCAGCATGGCAGCAGACCTATTTTTCCAGCAGAGGATCGGTTTAGCGGTTCAAGTAAGTGTAAATGTTAGTTGTGACAGAAACGGCAGTGCCACTTTTGCAAATAGAGTGTGCTGATGATTCCCAGCACCATCTCTCCGTGATGCTATGTCTGTGTGTAGCACTGCTGAAATGTTTGTAGCTGTGATGAGGCAGGATTTCACAGCACAGGCTGCTTTGCAATGAAGTTTTAGTAGTAAAAGTTCGTTTTGGCATCAAGGGCATTGTCATTATAGCAAAGCTGAATGTGTAGTGATGATACCCAGCACCATCTCTGACTGAAAATTACACAGGATGAGGAGCACAGTTCTGACATTGATGCTTGTGAGCAGCATGGCAGCACACCTTTTTTTCCAGCAGAGGATCGGTTCAGAGGTTCAAGTAGGTGTAAATTTTAGTTGTGACAGAAACGGCAGTGCCTCTTTTGCAAGTAGTGTTTGCAGATGACTACCAGCACCATCTCTCCGTGATGATAAGTCTGTGTGCAGCACTGTTGAAATGTTTGTAGCTGTGATGAGTCAGGATTTCACAGCACAGGTTGCTTTGCAAAGAACTTCTAGTAGTAAAAGTTAGTTTTGGCATCAAGGGCAGTGTCATGATAGCAAAGCTGACTGTGTAGTGATGATTCCCAGCACCATCTCTGACTGCAGGCAATTCGGTGGTCCAGCACAGTTCTGACATTGATGCTTGTGAGCAGCATGGCAGCAGGCCTATTTTTCCAGCAGAGCATTGTTTCAGATGCTCATGTAGGTGTAAATTTTCGTTGTGACAGAAACGGCAGTGCCACTTTCGCAAATAGTGTGTGCTGAGGTCTTCCAGCACCATCTCTCCATGATGATAAGACTGTGTGCAGCACTGTTACGATGTTTGCAGCTGTGATGAGGCAGGATTTCACAGCATGGTCTGCTTTGCAATATACTTTTAGTAGTAAAAGTTAGTTTTGGCATCAAGGGCAATGTCTTTATAGCAGAGCGGACTGTGTAGTGATATTTCCCAGCACCATCTCTGCCTGCACGCAATTCCGTTGTCCAGCACAGTTATGACGTTGATGCTTGTGAGCAGCATGGGAACACACCTATTTTTCCAGCAGAGGATCGATTGAGAGTTTCAAGTAGGTGTAAAGGTTAGTTGTGACAGAAACGGCAGTGCCACTTTGGCACATAGTGTGTGCTGATGCCTCCCAGCACCATCTCTCCGTGATGCTAAGTCTGTGTGCAGCACTGTTGAAACGTTTGTACATGTGTAGAACAGGCAGGATTTCACAGCACAGGCTGCTTTGCAATGAACTTTTAGTAGTAAAAGTTAGTTTTGGCATCAAGGGCAGTGTCATTATAGCAAAGCTGACTGTGTAGTGACGATTCCCAGCACCATCTCTGCCTGCAGGCAATTCCATTGTGGAGCACAGTTCTGATATTGATGCTTGTGAGCAGCATGGCAGCAGACCTTTTTTTCAGCAGAGGATCGGTTTAGCGGTTCAAGTAAGTGTAAATGTTAGTTGTGACAGAAACGGCAGTGCCACTTTTGCAAATAGAGTGTGCTGATGATTCCCAGCACCATCTCTCCGTGATGCTATGTCTGTGTGTAGCACTGCTGAAATGTTTGTACATGTGAGGAACAGGCAGGATTTCACAGCACAGGCTGCTTTGCAATGAAGTTTTAGTAGTAAAAGTTCGTTTTGGCATCAAGGGCATTGTCATTATAGCAAAGCTGAATGTGTAGTGATGATACCCAGCACCATCTCTGACTGAAAATTACACAGGATGAGGAGCACAGTTCTGACATTGATGCTTGTGAGCAGCATGGCAGCACACCTTTTTTTCCAGCAGAGGATCGGTTCAGAGGTTCAAGTAGGTGTAAATTTTAGTTGTGACAGAAACGGCAGTGCCTCTTTTGCAAGTAGTGTTTGCAGATGACTACCAGCACCATCTCTCCGTGATGATAAGTCTGTGTGCAGCACTGTTGAAATGTTTGTAGCTGTGATGAGTCAGGATTTCACAGCACAGGTTGCTTTGCAAAGAACTTCTAGTAGTAAAAGTTAGTTTTGGCATCAAGGGCAGTGTCATGATAGCAAAGCTGACTGTGTAGTGATGATTCCCAGCACCATCTCTGACTGCAGGCAATTCGGTGGTCCAGCACAGTTCTGACATTGATGCTTGTGAGCAGCATGGCAGCAGGCCTATTTTTCCAGCAGAGCATTGTTTCAGATGCTCATGTAGGTGTAAATTTTCGTTGTGACAGAAACGGCAGTGCCACTTTCGCAAATAGTGTGTGCTGAGGTCTTCCAGCACCATCTCTCCATGATGATAAGACTGTGTGCAGCACTGTTACGATGTTTGCAGCTGTGATGAGGCAGGATTTCACAGCATGGTCTGCTTTGCAATATACTTTTAGTAGTAAAAGTTAGTTTTGGCATCAAGGGCAATGTCTTTATAGCAGAGCGGACTGTGTAGTGATGTTTCCCAGCACCATCTCTGCCTGCACGCAATTCCGTTGTCCAGCACAGTTATGACGTTGATGCTTGTGAGCAGCATGGCAGCAGACCTATTTTTCCAGCAGAGGATCGATTGAGAGTTTCAAGTAGGTGTAAAGGTTAGTTGTGACAGAAACGGCAGTGCCACTTTGGCACATAGTGTGTGCTGATGCCTCCCAGCACCATCTCTCCGTGATGCTAAGTCTGTGTGCAGCACTGTTGAAACGTTTGTACATGTGTAGAACAGGCAGGATTTCACAGCACAGGCTGCTTTGCAATGAACTTTTAGTAGTAAAAGTTAGTTTTGGCATCAAGGGCATTGTCATTATAGCAAAGCTGACTGTGTAGTGACGATTCCCAGCACCATCTCTGCCTGCAGGCAATTCCATTGTGGAGCACAGTTCTGATATTGATGCTTGTGAGCAGCATGGCAGCAGACCTTTTTTTCCAGCAGAGGATGGATTCCGAGGCTCAAGTAGGTGTAAAGGTTAGTTGTGACAGAAACGGAAGTGCCAGTTTTGCAAATAGTGTGTACTGATGATTCCCAGCAACATCTCTCCGTGATGATAAGTCTGTGTGTAGCACTGTTACGATGTTTGCAGCTGTGATGAGGCAGGATTTCACAGCACAGGCTGCTTTGCAATGAACTTCTAGTAGTAAAAGTTACTTTTGGCATCAAGGGCAGTGTCATTATAGCAAAGTTGACTGTGTAGTGATGATTCCCAGCACCATCTCTGCCTGCAGGCAATTCGGATGTGTAGCACAGTTCTGACATTGATGCTGGCGAGCAGCATGGCAGCAGACCTATTTTTCCAGCAGAGGATCGGTTTAGCGGTTCAAGTAAGTGTAAATGTTAGTTGTGACAGAAACGGCAGTGCCACTTTTGCAAATAGAGTGTGCTGATGATTCCCAGCACCATCTCTCCGTGATGCTATGTCTGTGTGTAGCACTGCTGAAATGTTTGTACATGTGAGGAACAGGCAGGATTTCACAGCACAGGCTGCTTTGCAATGAAGTTTTAGTAGTAAAAGTTCGTTTTGGCATCAAGGGCATTGTCATTATAGCAAAGCTGAATGTGTAGTGATGATACCCAGCACCATCTCTGACTGAAAATTACACAGGATGAGGAGCACAGTTCTGACATTGATGCTTGTGAGCAGCATGGCAGCACACCTTTTTTTCCAGCAGAGGATCGGTTCAGAGGTTCAAGTAGGTGTAAATTTTAGTTGTGACAGAAACGGCAGTGCCTCTTTTGCAAGTAGTGTTTGCAGATGACTACCAGCACCATCTCTCCGTGATGATAAGTCTGTGTGCAGCACTGTTGAAATGTTTGTAGCTGTGATGAGTCAGGATTTCACAGCACAGGTTGCTTTGCAAAGAACTTCTAGTAGTAAAAGTTAGTTTTGGCATCAAGGGCAGTGTCATGATAGCAAAGCTGACTGTGTAGTGATGATTCCCAGCACCATCTCTGACTGCAGGCAATTCGGTGGTCCAGCACAGTTCTGACATTGATGCTTGTGAGCAGCATGGCAGCAGGCCTATTTTTCCAGCAGAGCATTGTTTCAGATGCTCATGTAGGTGTAAATTTTCGTTGTGACAGAAACGGCAGTGCCACTTTCGCAAATAGTGTGTGCTGATGTCTTCCAGCACCATCTCTCCATGATGATAAGACTGTGTGCAGCACTGTTACGATGTTTGCAGCTGTGATGAGGCAGGATTTCACAGCATGGTCTGCTTTGCAATATACTTTTAGTAGTAAAAGTTAGTTTTGGCATCAAGGGCAATGTCTTTATAGCAGAGCGGACTGTGTAGTGATGTTTCCCAGCACCATCTCTGCCTGCACGCAATTCCGTTGTCCAGCACAGTTATGACGTTGATGCTTGTGAGCAGCATGGCAGCAGACCTATTTTTCCAGCAGAGGATCGATTGAGAGTTTCAAGTAGGTGTAAAGGTTAGTTGTGACAGAAACGGCAGTGCCACTTTGGCACATAGTGTGTGCTGATGCCTCCCAGCACCATCTCTCCGTGATGCTAAGTCTGTGTGCAGCACTGTTGAAACGTTTGTACGTGTGTAGAACAGGCAGGATTTCACAGCACAGGCTGCTTTGCAATGAACTTTTAGTAGTAAAAGTTAGTTTTGGCATCAAGGGCATTGTCATTATAGCAAAGCTGACTGTGTAGTGACGATTCCCAGCACCATCTCTGCCTGCAGGCAATTCCATTGTGGAGCACAGTTCTGATATTGATGCTTGTGAGCAGCATGGCAGCAGACCTTTTTTTCCAGCAGAGGATGGATTCCGAGGCTCAAGTAGGTGTAAAGGTTAGTTGTGACAGAAACGGAAGTGCCAGTTTTGCAAATAGTGTGTACTGATGATTCCCAGCAACATCTCTCCGTGATGATAAGTCTGTGTGTAGCACTGCTGAAATGTTTGTAGCTGTGATGAGGCAGGATTTCACAGCACAGGCTGCTTTGCAATGAACTTCTAGTAGTAAAAGTTACTTTTGGCATCAAGGGCAGTGTCATTATAGCAAAGTTGACTGTGTAGTGATGATTCCCAGCACCATCTCTGCCTGCAGGCAATTCGGATGTGTAGCACAGTTCTGACATTGATGCTGGCGAGCAGCATGGCAGCAGACCTATTTTTCCAGCAGAGGATCGGTTTAGCGGTTCAAGTAAGTGTAAATGTTAGTTGTGACAGAAACGGCAGTGCCACTTTTGCAAATAGAGTGTGCTGATGATTCCCAGCACCATCTCTCCGTGATGCTATGTCTGTGTGTAGCACTGCTGAAATGTTTGTAGCTGTGATGAGGCAGGATTTCACAGCACAGGCTGCTTTGCAATGAAGTTTTAGTAGTAAAAGTTCGTTTTGGCATCAAGGGCATTGTCATTATAGCAAAGCTGAATGTGTAGTGATGATACCCAGCACCATCTCTGACTGAAAATTACACAGGATGAGGAGCACAGTTCTGACATTGATGCTTGTGAGCAGCATGGCAGCACACCTTTTTTTTCCAGCAGAGGATCGGTTCAGAGGTTCAAGTAGGTGTAAATTTTAGTTGTGACAGAAACGGCAGTGCCTCTTTTGCAAGTAGTGTTTGCAGATGACTACCAGCACCATCTCTCCGTGATGATAAGTCTGTGTGCAGCACTGTTGAAATGTTTGTAGCTGTGATGAGTCAGGATTTCACAGCACAGGTTGCTTTGCAAAGAACTTCTAGTAGTAAAAGTTAGTTTTGGCATCAAGGGCAGTGTCATGATAGCAAAGCTGACTGTGTAGTGATGATTCCCAGCACCATCTCTGACTGCAGGCAATTCGGTGGTCCAGCACAGTTCTGACATTGATGCTTGTGAGCAGCATGGCAGCAGGCCTATTTTTCCAGCAGAGCATTGTTTCAGATGCTCATGTAGGTGTAAATTTTCGTTGTGACAGAAACGGCAGTGCCACTTTCGCAAATAGTGTGTGCTGAGGTCTTCCAGCACCATCTCTCCATGATGATAAGACTGTGTGCAGCACTGTTACGATGTTTGCAGCTGTGATGAGGCAGGATTTCACAGCATGGTCTGCTTTGCAATATACTTTTAGTAGTAAAAGTTAGTTTTGGCATCAAGGGCAATGTCTTTATAGCAGAGCGGACTGTGTAGTGATATTTCCCAGCACCATCTCTGCCTGCACGCAATTCCGTTGTCCAGCACAGTTATGACGTTGATGCTTGTGAGCAGCATGGGAACACACCTATTTTTCCAGCAGAGGATCGATTGAGAGTTTCAAGTAGGTGTAAAGGTTAGTTGTGACAGAAACGGCAGTGCCACTTTGGCACATAGTGTGTGCTGATGCCTCCCAGCACCATCTCTCCGTGATGCTAAGTCTGTGTGCAGCACTGTTGAAACGTTTGTACATGTGTAGAACAGGCAGGATTTCACAGCACAGGCTGCTTTGCAATGAACTTTTAGTAGTAAAAGTTAGTTTTGGCATCAAGGGCAGTGTCATTATAGCAAAGCTGACTGTGTAGTGACGATTCCCAGCACCATCTCTGCCTGCAGGCAATTCCATTGTGGAGCACAGTTCTGATATTGATGCTTGTGAGCAGCATGGCAGCAGACCTTTTTTTCAGCAGAGGATCGGTTTAGCGGTTCAAGTAAGTGTAAATGTTAGTTGTGACAGAAACGGCAGTGCCACTTTTGCAAATAGAGTGTGCTGATGAATACCAGCACCATCTCTCCGTGATGCTAAGTCTGTGTGAAGCACTGCTGAAATGTTTGTACATGTGAGGAACAGGCAGGATTTCACAGCACAGGCTGCTTTGCAATGAAGTTTTAGTAGTAAAAGTTCGTTTTGGCATCAAGGGCATTGTCATTATAGCAAAGCTGAATGTGTAGTGATGATACCCAGCACCATCTCTGACTGAAAATTACACAGGATGAGGAGCACAGTTCTGACATTGATGCTTGTGATCAGCATGGCAGCACACCTTTTTTTCCAGCAGAGGATCGGTTCAGAGGTTCAAGTAGGTGTAAATTTTAGTTGTGACAGAAACGGCAGTGCCTCTTTTGCAAGTAGTGTTTGCAGATGACTACCAGCACCATCTCTCCGTGATGATAAGTCTGTGTGCAGCACTGTTGAAATGTTTGTAGCTGTGATGAGTCAGGATTTCACAGCACAGGTTGCTTTGCAAAGAACTTCTAGTAGTAAAAGTTAGTTTTGGCATCAAGGGCAGTGTCATGATAGCAAAGCTGACTGTGTAGTGATGATTCCCAGCACCATCTCTGCCTGCAGGCAATTCGGTGGTCCAGCACAGTTCTGACATTGATGCTTGTGAGCAGCATGGCAGCAGGCCTATTTTTCCAGCAGAGCATTGTTTCAGATGCTCATGTAGGTGTAAATTTTCGTTGTGACAGAAACGGCAGTGCCACTTTCGCAAATAGTGTGTGCTGAGGTCTTCCAGCACCATCTCTCCATGATGATAAGACTGTGTGCAGCACTGTTACGATGTTTGCAGCTGTGATGAGGCAGGATTTCACAGCATGGTCTGCTTTGCAATATACTTTTAGTAGTAAAAGTTAGTTTTGGCATCAAGGGCAATGTCTTTATAGCAGAGCGGACTGTGTAGTGATGTTTCCCAGCACCATCTCTGCCTGCACGCAATTCCGTTGTCCAGCACAGTTATGACGTTGATGCTTGTGAGCAGCATGGCAGCAGACCTATTTTTCCAGCAGAGGATCGATTGAGAGTTTCAAGTAGGTGTAAAGGTTAGTTGTGACAGAAACGGCAGTGCCACTTTGGCACATAGTGTGTGCTGATGCCTCCCAGCACCATCTCTCCGTGATGCTAAGTCTGTGTGCAGCACTGTTGAAACGTTTGTACATGTGTAGAACAGGCAGGATTTCACAGCACAGGCTGCTTTGCAATGAACTTTTAGTAGTAAAAGTTAGTTTTGGCATCAAGGGCATTGTCATTATAGCAAAGCTGACTGTGTAGTGACGATTCCCAGCACCATCTCTGCCTGCAGGCAATTCCATTGTGGAGCACAGTTCTGATATTGATGCTTGTGAGCAGCATGGCAGCAGACCTTTTTTTCCAGCAGAGGATGGATTCCGAGGCTCAAGTAGGTGTAAAGGTTAGTTGTGACAGAAACGGAAGTGCCAGTTTTGCAAATAGTGTGTACTGATGATTCCCAGCAACATCTCTCCGTGATGATAAGTCTGTGTGTAGCACTGTTACGATGTTTGCAGCTGTGATGAGGCAGGATTTCACAGCACAGGCTGCTTTGCAATGAACTTCTAGTAGTAAAAGTTACTTTTGGCATCAAGGGCAGTGTCATTATAGCAAAGTTGACTGTGTAGTGATGATTCCCAGCACCATCTCTGCCTGCAGGCAATTCGGATGTGTAGCACAGTTCTGACATTGATGCTGGCGAGCAGCATGGCAGCAGACCTATTTTTCCAGCAGAGGATCGGTTTAGCGGTTCAAGTAAGTGTAAATGTTAGTTGTGACAGAAACGGCAGTGCCACTTTTGCAAATAGAGTGTGCTGATGATTCCCAGCACCATCTCTCCGTGATGCTATGTCTGTGTGTAGCACTGCTGAAATGTTTGTACATGTGAGGAACAGGCAGGATTTCACAGCACAGGCTGCTTTGCAATGAAGTTTTAGTAGTAAAAGTTCGTTTTGGCATCAAGGGCATTGTCATTATAGCAAAGCTGAATGTGTAGTGATGATACCCAGCACCATCTCTGACTGAAAATTACACAGGATGAGGAGCACAGTTCTGACATTGATGCTTGTGAGCAGCATGGCAGCACACCTTTTTTTCCAGCAGAGGATCGGTTCAGAGGTTCAAGTAGGTGTAAATTTTAGTTGTGACAGAAACGGCAGTGCCTCTTTTGCAAGTAGTGTTTGCAGATGACTACCAGCACCATCTCTCCGTGATGATAAGTCTGTGTGCAGCACTGTTGAAATGTTTGTAGCTGTGATGAGTCAGGATTTCACAGCACAGGTTGCTTTGCAAAGAACTTCTAGTAGTAAAAGTTAGTTTTGGCATCAAGGGCAGTGTCATGATAGCAAAGCTGACTGTGTAGTGATGATTCCCAGCACCATCTCTGACTGCAGGCAATTCGGTGGTCCAGCACAGTTCTGACATTGATGCTTGTGAGCAGCATGGCAGCAGGCCTATTTTTCCAGCAGAGCATTGTTTCAGATGCTCATGTAGGTGTAAATTTTCGTTGTGACAGAAACGGCAGTGCCACTTTCGCAAATAGTGTGTGCTGAGGTCTTCCAGCACCATCTCTCCATGATGATAAGACTGTGTGCAGCACTGTTACGATGTTTGCAGCTGTGATGAGGCAGGATTTCACAGCATGGTCTGCTTTGCAATATACTTTTAGTAGTAAAAGTTAGTTTTGGCATCAAGGGCAATGTCTTTATAGCAGAGCGGACTGTGTAGTGATGTTTCCCAGCACCATCTCTGCCTGCACGCAATTCCGTTGTCCAGCACAGTTATGACGTTGATGCTTGTGAGCAGCATGGCAGCAGACCTATTTTTCCAGCAGAGGATCGATTGAGAGTTTCAAGTAGGTGTAAAGGTTAGTTGTGACAGAAACGGCAGTGCCACTTTGGCACATAGTGTGTGCTGATGCCTCCCAGCACCATCTCTCCGTGATGCTAAGTCTGTGTGCAGCACTGTTGAAACGTTTGTACGTGTGTAGAACAGGCAGGATTTCACAGCACAGGCTGCTTTGCAATGAACTTTTAGTAGTAAAAGTTAGTTTTGGCATCAAGGGCATTGTCATTATAGCAAAGCTGACTGTGTAGTGACGATTCCCAGCACCATCTCTGCCTGCAGGCAATTCCATTGTGGAGCACAGTTCTGATATTGATGCTTGTGAGCAGCATGGCAGCAGACCTTTTTTTCCAGCAGAGGATGGATTCCGAGGCTCAAGTAGGTGTAAAGGTTAGTTGTGACAGAAACGGAAGTGCCAGTTTTGCAAATAGTGTGTACTGATGATTCCCAGCAACATCTCTCCGTGATGATAAGTCTGTGTGTAGCACTGCTGAAATGTTTGTAGCTGTGATGAGGCAGGATTTCACAGCACAGGCTGCTTTGCAATGAACTTCTAGTAGTAAAAGTTACTTTTGGCATCAAGGGCAGTGTCATTATAGCAAAGTTGACTGTGTAGTGATGATTCCCAGCACCATCTCTGCCTGCAGGCAATTCGGATGTGTAGCACAGTTCTGACATTGATGCTGGCGAGCAGCATGGCAGCAGACCTATTTTTCCAGCAGAGGATCGGTTTAGCGGTTCAAGTAAGTGTAAATGTTAGTTGTGACAGAAACGGCAGTGCCACTTTTGCAAATAGAGTGTGCTGATGATTCCCAGCACCATCTCTCCGTGATGCTATGTCTGTGTGTAGCACTGCTGAAATGTTTGTAGCTGTGATGAGGCAGGATTTCACAGCACAGGCTGCTTTGCAATGAAGTTTTAGTAGTAAAAGTTCGTTTTGGCATCAAGGGCATTGTCATTATAGCAAAGCTGAATGTGTAGTGATGATACCCAGCACCATCTCTGACTGAAAATTACACAGGATGAGGAGCACAGTTCTGACATTGATGCTTGTGAGCAGCATGGCAGCACACCTTTTTTTCCAGCAGAGGATCGGTTCAGAGGTTCAAGTAGGTGTAAATTTTAGTTGTGACAGAAACGGCAGTGCCTCTTTTGCAAGTAGTGTTTGCAGATGACTACCAGCACCATCTCTCCGTGATGATAAGTCTGTGTGCAGCACTGTTGAAATGTTTGTAGCTGTGATGAGTCAGGATTTCACAGCACAGGTTGCTTTGCAAAGAACTTCTAGTAGTAAAAGTTAGTTTTGGCATCAAGGGCAGTGTCATGATAGCAAAGCTGACTGTGTAGTGATGATTCCCAGCACCATCTCTGACTGCAGGCAATTCGGTGGTCCAGCACAGTTCTGACATTGATGCTTGTGAGCAGCATGGCAGCAGGCCTATTTTTCCAGCAGAGCATTGTTTCAGATGCTCATGTAGGTGTAAATTTTCGTTGTGACAGAAACGGCAGTGCCACTTTCGCAAATAGTGTGTGCTGAGGTCTTCCAGCACCATCTCTCCATGATGATAAGACTGTGTGCAGCACTGTTACGATGTTTGCAGCTGTGATGAGGCAGGATTTCACAGCATGGTCTGCTTTGCAATATACTTTTAGTAGTAAAAGTTAGTTTTGGCATCAAGGGCAATGTCTTTATAGCAGAGCGGACTGTGTAGTGATATTTCCCAGCACCATCTCTGCCTGCACGCAATTCCGTTGTCCAGCACAGTTATGACGTTGATGCTTGTGAGCAGCATGGGAACACACCTATTTTTCCAGCAGAGGATCGATTGAGAGTTTCAAGTAGGTGTAAAGGTTAGTTGTGACAGAAACGGCAGTGCCACTTTGGCACATAGTGTGTGCTGATGCCTCCCAGCACCATCTCTCCGTGATGCTAAGTCTGTGTGCAGCACTGTTGAAACGTTTGTACATGTGTAGAACAGGCAGGATTTCACAGCACAGGCTGCTTTGCAATGAACTTTTAGTAGTAAAAGTTAGTTTTGGCATCAAGGGCAGTGTCATTATAGCAAAGCTGACTGTGTAGTGACGATTCCCAGCACCATCTCTGCCTGCAGGCAATTCCATTGTGGAGCACAGTTCTGATATTGATGCTTGTGAGCAGCATGGCAGCAGACCTTTTTTTCAGCAGAGGATCGGTTTAGCGGTTCAAGTAAGTGTAAATGTTAGTTGTGACAGAAACGGCAGTGCCACTTTTGCAAATAGAGTGTGCTGATGATTCCCAGCACCATCTCTCCGTGATGCTATGTCTGTGTGTAGCACTGCTGAAATGTTTGTACATGTGAGGAACAGGCAGGATTTCACAGCACAGGCTGCTTTGCAATGAAGTTTTAGTAGTAAAAGTTCGTTTTGGCATCAAGGGCATTGTCATTATAGCAAAGCTGAATGTGTAGTGATGATACCCAGCACCATCTCTGACTGAAAATTACACAGGATGAGGAGCACAGTTCTGACATTGATGCTTGTGATCAGCATGGCAGCACACCTTTTTTTCCAGCAGAGGATCGGTTCAGAGGTTCAAGTAGGTGTAAATTTTAGTTGTGACAGAAACGGCAGTGCCTCTTTTGCAAGTAGTGTTTGCAGATGACTACCAGCACCATCTCTCCGTGATGATAAGTCTGTGTGCAGCACTGTTGAAATGTTTGTAGCTGTGATGAGTCAGGATTTCACAGCACAGGTTGCTTTGCAAAGAACTTCTAGTAGTAAAAGTTAGTTTTGGCATCAAGGGCAGTGTCATGATAGCAAAGCTGACTGTGTAGTGATGATTCCCAGCACCATCTCTGACTGCAGGCAATTCGGTGGTCCAGCACAGTTCTGACATTGATGCTTGTGAGCAGCATGGCAGCAGGCCTATTTTTCCAGCAGAGCATTGTTTCAGATGCTCATGTAGGTGTAAATTTTCGTTGTGACAGAAACGGCAGTGCCACTTTCGCAAATAGTGTGTGCTGAGGTCTTCCAGCACCATCTCTCCATGATGATAAGACTGTGTGCAGCACTGTTACGATGTTTGCAGCTGTGATGAGGCAGGATTTCACAGCATGGTCTGCTTTGCAATATACTTTTAGTAGTAAAAGTTAGTTTTGGCATCAAGGGCAATGTCTTTATAGCAGAGCGGACTGTGTAGTGATGTTTCCCAGCACCATCTCTGCCTGCACGCAATTCCGTTGTCCAGCACAGTTATGACGTTGATGCTTGTGAGCAGCATGGCAGCAGACCTATTTTTCCAGCAGAGGATCGATTGAGAGTTTCAAGTAGGTGTAAAGGTTAGTTGTGACAGAAACGGCAGTGCCACTTTGGCACAGAGTGTGTGCTGATGCCTCCCAGCACCATCTCTCCGTGATGCTAAGTCTGTGTGCAGCACTGTTGAAACGTTTGTACATGTGTAGAACAGGCAGGATTTCACAGCACAGGCTGCTTTGCAATGAACTTTTAGTAGTAAAAGTTAGTTTTGGCATCAAGGGCATTGTCATTATAGCAAAGCTGACTGTGTAGTGACGATTCCCAGCACCATCTCTGCCTGCAGGCAATTCCATTGTGGAGCACAGTTCTGATATTGATGCTTGTGAGCAGCATGGCAGCAGACCTTTTTTTCCAGCAGAGGATGGATTCCGAGGCTCAAGTAGGTGTAAAGGTTAGTTGTGACAGAAACGGAAGTGCCAGTTTTGCAAATAGTGTGTACTGATGATTCCCAGCAACATCTCTCCGTGATGATAAGTCTGTGTGTAGCACTGCTGAAATGTTTGTAGCTGTGATGAGGCAGGATTTCACAGCACAGGCTGCTTTGCAATGAACTTCTAGTAGTAAAAGTTCGTTTTGGCATCAAGGGCATTGTCATTATAGCAAAGCTGAATGTGTAGTGATGATACCCAGCACCAGCTCTGACTGAAAATTACACAGGATGAGGAGCACAGTTCTGACATTGATGCTTGTGAGCAGCATGGCAGCACACCTTTTTTTCCAGCAGAGGATCGGTTCAGAGGTTCAAGTAGGTGTAAATTTTAGTTGTGACAGAAACGGCAGTGCCTCTTTTGCAAGTAGTGTTTGCAGATGACTACCAGCACCATCTCTCCGTGATGATAAGTCTGTGTGCAGCACTGTTGAAATGTTTGTAGCTGTGATGAGTCAGGATTTCACAGCACAGGTTGCTTTGCAAAGAACTTCTAGTAGTAAAAGTTAGTTTTGGCATCAAGGGCAGTGTCATGATAGCAAAGCTGACTGTGTAGTGATGATTCCCAGCACCATCTCTGACTGCAGGCAATTCGGTGGTCCAGCACAGTTCTGACATTGATGCTTGTGAGCAGCATGGCAGCAGGCCTATTTTTCCAGCAGAGCATTGTTTCAGATGCTCATGTAGGTGTAAATTTTCGTTGTGACAGAAACGGCAGTGCCACTTTCGCAAATAGTGTGTGCTGAGGTCTTCCAGCACCATCTCTCCATGATGATAAGACTGTGTGCAGCACTGTTACGATGTTTGCAGCTGTGATGAGGCAGGATTTCACAGCATGGTCTGCTTTGCAATATACTTTTAGTAGTAAAAGTTAGTTTTGGCATCAAGGGCAATGTCTTTATAGCAGAGCGGACTGTGTAGTGATGTTTCCCAGCACCATCTCTGCCTGCACGCAATTCCGTTGTCCAGCACAGTTATGACGTTGATGCTTGTGAGCAGCATGGCAGCAGACCTATTTTTCCAGCAGAGGATCGATTGAGAGTTTCAAGTAGGTGTAAAGGTTAGTTGTGACAGAAACGGCAGTGCCACTTTGGCACATAGTGTGTGCTGATGCCTCCCAGCACCATCTCTCCGTGATGCTAAGTCTGTGTGCAGCACTGTTGAAACGTTTGTACATGTGTAGAACAGGCAGGATTTCACAGCACAGGCTGCTTTGCAATGAACTTTTAGTAGTAAAAGTTAGTTTTGGCATCAAGGGCATTGTCATTATAGCAAAGCTGACTGTGTAGTGACGATTCCCAGCACCATCTCTGCCTGCAGGCAATTCCATTGTGGAGCACAGTTCTGATATTGATGCTTGTGAGCAGCATGGCAGCAGACCTATTTTTTCAGCAGAGGATCGGTTTAGCGGTTCAAGTAAGTGTAAATGTTAGTTG
Organism: Melopsittacus undulatus; assembly: GCF_012275295.1. Classification (NCBI taxonomy): domain Eukaryota; kingdom Metazoa; phylum Chordata; class Aves; order Psittaciformes; family Psittaculidae; genus Melopsittacus; species Melopsittacus undulatus. Next base: position 103,298 of record NW_022994762.1, read on the forward strand.
TGACAGAAACGGCAGTGCCACTTTTGCAAATAGAGTGTGCTGATGATTCCCAGCACCATCTCTCCGTGATGCTATGTCTGTGTGTAGCACTGCTGAAATGTTTGTACATGTGAGGAACAGGCAGGATTTCACAGCACAGGCTGCTTTGCAATGAAGTTTTAGTAGTAAAAGTTCGTTTTGGCATCAAGGGCATTGTCATTATAGCAAAGCTGAATGTGTAGTGATGATACCCAGCACCATCTCTGACTGAAAATTACACAGGATGAGGAGCACAGTTCTGACATTGATGCTTGTGAGCAGCATGGCAGCACACCTTTTTTTCCAGCAGAGGATCGGTTCAGAGGTTCAAGTAGGTGTAAATTTTAGTTGTGACAGAAACGGCAGTGCCTCTTTTGCAAGTAGTGTTTGCAGATGACTACCAGCACCATCTCTCCGTGATGATAAGTCTGTGTGCAGCACTGTTGAAATGTTTGTAGCTGTGATGAGTCAGGATTTCACAGCACAGGTTGCTTTGCAAAGAACTTCTAGTAGTAAAAGTTAGTTTTGGCATCAAGGGCAGTGTCATGATAGCAAAGCTGACTGTGTAGTGATGATTCCCAGCACCATCTCTGACTGCAGGCAATTCGGTGGTCCAGCACAGTTCTGACATTGATGCTTGTGAGCAGCATGGCAGCAGGCCTATTTTTCCAGCAGAGCATTGTTTCAGATGCTCATGTAGGTGTAAATTTTCGTTGTGACAGAAACGGCAGTGCCACTTTCGCAAATAGTGTGTGCTGAGGTCTTCCAGCACCATCTCTCCATGATGATAAGACTGTGTGCAGCACTGTTACGATGTTTGCAGCTGTGATGAGGCAGGATTTCACAGCATGGTCTGCTTTGCAATATACTTTTAGTAGTAAAAGTTAGTTTTGGCATCAAGGGCAATGTCTTTATAGCAGAGCGGACTGTGTAGTGATGTTTCCCAGCACCATCTCTGCCTGCACGCAATTCCGTTGTCCAGCACAGTTATGACGTTGATGCTTGTGAGCAGCATGGCAGCAGACCTATTTTTCCAGCAGAGGATCGATTGAGAGTTTCAAGTAGGTGTAAAGGTTAGTTGTGACAGAAACGGCAGTGCCACTTTGGCACATAGTGTGTGCTGATGCCTCCCAGCACCATCTCTCCGTGATGCTAAGTCTGTGTGCAGCACTGTTGAAACGTTTGTACATGTGTAGAACAGGCAGGATTTCACAGCACAGGCTGCTTTGCAATGAACTTTTAGTAGTAAAAGTTAGTTTTGGCATCAAGGGCATTGTCATTATAGCAAAGCTGACTGTGTAGTGACGATTCCCAGCACCATCTCTGCCTGCAGGCAATTCCATTGTGGAGCACAGTTCTGATATTGATGCTTGTGAGCAGCATGGCAGCAGACCTTTTTTTCCAGCAGAGGATGGATTCCGAGGCTCAAGTAGGTGTAAAGGTTAGTTGTGACAGAAACGGAAGTGCCAGTTTTGCAAATAGTGTGTACTGATGATTCCCAGCAACATCTCTCCGTGATGATAAGTCTGTGTGTAGCACTGCTGAAATGTTTGTAGCTGTGATGAGGCAGGATTTCACAGCACAGGCTGCTTTGCAATGAAGTTTTAGTAGTAAAAGTTCGTTTTGGCATCAAGGGCATTGTCATTATAGCAAAGCTGAATGTGTAGTGATGATACCCAGCACCATCTCTGACTGAAAATTACACAGGATGAGGAGCACAGTTCTGACATTGATGCTTGTGAGCAGCATGGCAGCACACCTTTTTTTCCAGCAGAGGATCGGTTCAGAGGTTCAAGTAGGTGTAAATTTTAGTTGTGACAGAAACGGCAGTGCCTCTTTTGCAAGTAGTGTTTGCAGATGACTACCAGCACCATCTCTCCGTGATGATAAGTCTGCGTGCAGCACTGTTGAAATGTTTGTAGCTGTGATGAGTCAGGATTTCACAGCACAGGTTGCTTTGCAAAGAACTTCTAGTAGTAAAAGTTAGTTTTGGCATCAAGGGCAGTGTCATGATAGCAAAGCTGACTGTGTAGTGATGATTCCCAGCACCATCTCTGACTGCAGGCAATTCGGTGGTCCAGCACAGTTCTGACATTGATGCTTGTGAGCAGCATGGCAGCAGGCCTATTTTTCCAGCAGAGCATTGTTTCAGATGCTCATGTAGGTGTAAATTTTCGTTGTGACAGAAACGGCAGTGCCACTTTCGCAAATAGTGTGTGCTGAGGTCTTCCAGCACCATCTCTCCATGATGATAAGACTGTGTGCAGCACTGTTACGATGTTTGCAGCTGTGATGAGGCAGGATTTCACAGCATGGTCTGCTTTGCAATATACTTTTAGTAGTAAAAGTTAGTTTTGGCATCAAGGGCAATGTCTTTATAGCAGAGCGGACTGTGTAGTGATGTTTCCCAGCACCATCTCTGCCTGCACGCAATTCCGTTGTCCAGCACAGTTATGACGTTGATGCTTGTGAGCAGCATGGCAGCAGACCTATTTTTCCAGCAGAGGATCGATTGAGAGTTTCAAGTAGGTGTAAAGGTTAGTTGTGACAGAAACGGCAGTGCCACTTTGGCACATAGTGTGTGCTGATGCTTCCCAGCACCATCTCTCCGTGATGCTAAGTCTGTGTGCAGCACTGTTGAAACGTTTGTACATGTGTAGAACAGGCAGGATTTCACAGCACAGGCTGCTTTGCAATGAACTTTTAGTAGTAAAAGTTAGTTTTGGCATCAAGGGCATTGTCATTATAGCAAAGCTGACTGTGTAGTGACGATTCCCAGCACCATCTCTGCCTGCAGGCAATTCCATTGTGGAGCACAGTTCTGATATTGATGCTTGTGAGCAGCATGGCAGCAGACCTATTTTTCCAGCAGAGGATCGGTTTAGCGGTTCAAGTAAGTGTAAATGTTAGTTGTGACAGAAACGGCAGTGCCACTTTTGCAAATAGAGTGTGCTGATGATTCCCAGCACCATCTCTCCGTGATGCTATGTCTGTGTGTAGCACTGCTGAAATGTTTGTACATGTGAGGAACAGGCAGGATTTCACAGCACAGGCTGCTTTGCAATGAAGTTTTAGTAGTAAAAGTTAGTTTTGGCATCAAGGGCATTGTCATTATAGCAAAGCTGAATGTGTAGTGATGATACCCAGCACCATCTCTGACTGAAAATTACACAGGATGAGGAGCACAGTTCTGACATTGATGCTTGTGAGCAGCATGGCAGCACACCTTTTTTTCCAGCAGAGGATCGGTTCAGAGGTTCAAGTAGGTGTAAATTTTAGTTGTGACAGAAACGGCAGTGCCTCTTTTGCAAGTAGTGTTTGCAGATGACTACCATCACCATCTCTCCGTGATGATAAGTCTGTGTGCAGCACTGTTGAAATGTTTGTAGCTGTGATGAGTCAGGATTTCACAGCACAGGTTGCTTTGCAAAGAACTTCTAGTAGTAAAAGTTAGTTTTGGCATCAAGGGCAGTGTCATGATAGCAAAGCTGACTGTGTAGTGATGATTCCCAGCACCATCTCTGACTGCAGGCAATTCGGTGGTCCAGCACAGTTCTGACATTGATGCTTGTGAGCAGCATGGCAGCAGGCCTATTTTTCCAGCAGAGCATTGTTTCAGATGCTCATGTAGGTGTAAATTTTCGTTGTGACAGAAACGGCAGTGCCACTTTCGCAAATAGTGTGTGCTGAGGTCTTCCAGCACCATCTCTCCATGATGATAAGACTGTGTGCAGCACTGTTACGATGTTTGCAGCTGTGATGAGGCAGGATTTCACAGCATGGTCTGCTTTGCAATATACTTTTAGTAGTAAAAGTTAGTTTTGGCATCAAGGGCAATGTCTTTATAGCAGAGCGGACTGTGTAGTGATGTTTCCCAGCACCATCTCTGCCTGCACGCAATTCCGTTGTCCAGCACAGTTATGACGTTGATGCTTGTGAGCAGCATGGCAGCAGACCTATTTTTCCAGCAGAGGATCGATTGAGAGTTTCAAGTAGGTGTAAAGGTTAGTTGTGACAGAAACGGCAGTGCCACTTTGGCACATAGTGTGTGCTGATGCCTCCCAGCACCATCTCTCCGTGATGCTAAGTCTGTGTGCAGCACTGTTGAAACGTTTGTACATGTGTAGAACAGGCAGGATTTCACAGCACAGGCTGCTTTGCAATGAACTTTTAGTAGTAAAAGTTAGTTTTGGCATCAAGGGCAGTGTCATTATAGCAAAGCTGACTGTGTAGTGACGATTCCCAGCACCATCTCTGCCTGCAGGCAATTCCATTGTGGAGCACAGTTCTGATATTGATGCTTGTGAGCAGCATGGCAGCAGACCTTTTTTTCAGCAGAGGATCGGTTTAGCGGTTCAAGTAAGTGTAAATGTTAGTTGTGACAGAAACGGCAGTGCCACTTTTGCAAATAGAGTGTGCTGATGATTCCCAGCACCATCTCTCCGTGATGCTATGTCTGTGTGTAGCACTGCTGAAATGTTTGTACATGTGAGGAACAGGCAGGATTTCACAGCACAGGCTGCTTTGCAATGAAGTTTTAGTAGTAAAAGTTCGTTTTGGCATCAAGGGCATTGTCATTATAGCAAAGCTGAATGTGTAGTGATGATACCCAGCACCATCTCTGACTGAAAATTACACAGGATGAGGAGCACAGTTCTGACATTGATGCTTGTGATCAGCATGGCAGCACACCTTTTTTTCCAGCAGAGGATCGGTTCAGAGGTTCAAGTAGGTGTAAATTTTAGTTGTGACAGAAACGGCAGTGCCTCTTTTGCAAGTAGTGTTTGCAGATGACTACCAGCACCATCTCTCCGTGATGATAAGTCTGTGTGCAGCACTGTTGAAATGTTTGTAGCTGTGATGAGTCAGGATTTCACAGCACAGGTTGCTTTGCAAAGAACTTCTAGTAGTAAAAGTTAGTTTTGGCATCAAGGGCAGTGTCATGATAGCAAAGCTGACTGTGTAGTGATGATTCCCAGCACCATCTCTGACTGCAGGCAATTCGGTGGTCCAGCACAGTTCTGACATTGATGCTTGTGAGCAGCATGGCAGCAGGCCTATTTTTCCAGCAGAGCATTGTTTCAGATGCTCATGTAGGTGTAAATTTTCGTTGTGACAGAAACGGCAGTGCCACTTTCGCAAATAGTGTGTGCTGAGGTCTTCCAGCACCATCTCTCCATGATGATAAGACTGTGTGCAGCACTGTTACGATGTTTGCAGCTGTGATGAGGCAGGATTTCACAGCATGGTCTGCTTTGCAATATACTTTTAGTAGTAAAAGATTAGTTTTGGCATCAAGGGCAATGTCTTTATAGCAGAGCGGACTGTGTAGTGATGTTTCCCAGCACCATCTCTGCCTGCACGCAATTCCGTTGTCCAGCACAGTTATGACGTTGATGCTTGTGAGCAGCATGGCAGCAGACCTATTTTTCCAGCAGAGGATCGATTGAGAGTTTCAAGTAGGTGTAAAGGTTAGTTGTGACAGAAACGGCAGTGCCACTTTGGCACATAGTGTGTGCTGATGCCTCCCAGCACCATCTCTCCGTGATGCTAAGTCTGTGTGCAGCACTGTTGAAACGTTTGTACATGTGTAGAACAGGCAGGATTTCACAGCACAGGCTGCTTTGCAATGAACTTTTAGTAGTAAAAGTTAGTTTTGGCATCAAGGGCATTGTCATTATAGCAAAGCTGACTGTGTAGTGACGATTCCCAGCACCATCTCTGCCTGCAGGCAATTCCATTGTGGAGCACAGTTCTGATATTGATGCTTGTGAGCAGCATGGCAGCAGACCTTTTTTTCCAGCAGAGGATGGATTCCGAGGCTCAAGTAGGTGTAAAGGTTAGTTGTGACAGAAACGGAAGTGCCAGTTTTGCAAATAGTGTGTACTGATGATTCCCAGCAACATCTCTCCGTGATGATAAGTCTGTGTGTAGCACTGCTGAAATGTTTGTAGCTGTGATGAGGCAGGATTTCACAGCACAGGCTGCTTTGCAATGAACTTCTAGTAGTAAAAGTTCGTTTTGGCATCAAGGGCATTGTCATTATAGCAAAGCTGAATGTGTAGTGATGATACCCAGCACCAGCTCTGACTGAAAATTACACAGGATGAGGAGCACAGTTCTGACATTGATGCTTGTGAGCAGCATGGCAGCACACCTTTTTTTCCAGCAGAGGATCGGTTCAGAGGTTCAAGTAGGTGTAAATTTTAGTTGTGACAGAAACGGCAGTGCCTCTTTTGCAAGTAGTGTTTGCAGATGACTACCAGCACCATCTCTCCGTGATGATAAGTCTGTGTGCAGCACTGTTGAAATGTTTGTAGCTGTGATGAGTCAGGATTTCACAGCACAGGTTGCTTTGCAAAGAACTTCTAGTAGTAAAAGTTAGTTTTGGCATCAAGGGCAGTGTCATGATAGCAAAGCTGACTGTGTAGTGATGATTCCCAGCACCATCTCTGACTGCAGGCAATTCGGTGGTCCAGCACAGTTCTGACATTGATGCTTGTGAGCAGTATGGCAGCAGGCCTATTTTTCCAGCAGAGCATTGTTTCAGATGCTCATGTAGGTGTAAATTTTCGTTGTGACAGAAACGGCAGTGCCACTTTCGCAAATAGTGTGTGCTGAGGTCTTCCAGCACCATCTCTCCATGATGATAAGACTGTGTGCAGCACTGTTACGATGTTTGCAGCTGTGATGAGGCAGGATTTCACAGCATGGTCTGCTTTGCAATATACTTTTAGTAGTAAAAGTTAGTTTTGGCATCAAGGGCAATGTCTTTATAGCAGAGCGGACTGTGTAGTGATGTTTCCCAGCACCATCTCTGCCTGCACGCAATTCCGTTGTCCAGCACAGTTATGACGTTGATGCTTGTGAGCAGCATGGCAGCAGACCTATTTTTCCAGCAGAGGATCGATTGAGAGTTTCAAGTAGGTGTAAAGGATAGTTGTGACAGAAACGGCAGTGCCACTTTGGCACATAGTGTGTGCTGATGCCTCCCAGCACCATCTCTCCGTGATGCTAAGTCTGTGTGCAGCACTGTTGAAACGTTTGTACATGTGTAGAACAGGCAGGATTTCACAGCACAGGCTGCTTTGCAATGAACTTTTAGTAGTAAAAGTTAGTTTTGGCATCAAGGGCATTGTCATTATAGCAAAGCTGACTGTGTAGTGACGATTCCCAGCACCATCTCTGCCTGCAGGCAATTCCATTGTGGAGCACAGTTCTGATATTGATGCTTGTGAGCAGCATGGCAGCAGACCTATTTTTTCAGCAGAGGATCGGTTTAGCGGTTCAAGTAAGTGTAAATGTTAGTTGTGACAGAAACGGCAGTGCCACTTTTGCAAATAGAGTGTGCTGATGATTCCCAGCACCATCTCTCCGTGATGCTATGTCTGTGTGTAGCACTGCTGAAATGTTTGTACATGTGAGGAACAGGCAGGATTTCACAGCACAGGCTGCTTTGCAATGAAGTTTTAGTAGTAAAAGTTCGTTTTGGCATCAAGGGCATTGTCATTATAGCAAAGCTGAATGTGTAGTGATGATACCCAGCACCATCTCTGACTGAAAATTACACAGGATGAGGAGCACAGTTCTGACATTGATGCTTGTGAGCAGCATGGCAGCACACCTTTTTTTCCAGCAGAGGATCGGTTCAGAGGTTCAAGTAGGTGTAAATTTTAGTTGTGACAGAAACGGCAGTGCCTCTTTTGCAAGTAGTGTTTGCAGATGACTACCAGCACCATCTCTCCGTGATGATAAGTCTGTGTGCAGCACTGTTGAAATGTTTGTAGCTGTGATGAGTCAGGATTTCACAGCACAGGTTGCTTTGCAAAGAACTTCTAGTAGTAAAAGTTAGTTTTGGCATCAAGGGCAGTGTCATGATAGCAAAGCTGACTGTGTAGTGATGATTCCCAGCACCATCTCTGACTGCAGGCAATTCGGTGGTCCAGCACAGTTCTGACATTGATGCTTGTGAGCAGCATGGCAGCAGGCCTATTTTTCCAGCAGAGCATTGTTTCAGATGCTCATGTAGGTGTAAATTTTCGTTGTGACAGAAACGGCAGTGCCACTTTCGCAAATAGTGTGTGCTGATGTCTTCCAGCACCATCTCTCCATGATGATAAGACTGTGTGCAGCACTGTTACGATGTTTGCAGCTGTGATGAGGCAGGATTTCACAGCATGGTCTGCTTTGCAATATACTTTTAGTAGTAAAAGTTAGTTTTGGCATCAAGGGCAATGTCTTTATAGCAGAGCGGACTGTGTAGTGATGTTTCCCAGCACCATCTCTGCCTGCACGCAATTCCGTTGTCCAGCACAGTTATGACGTTGATGCTTGTGAGCAGCATGGCAGCAGACCTATTTTTCCAGCAGAGGATCGATTGAGAGTTTCAAGTAGGTGTAAAGGTTAGTTGTGACAGAAACGGCAGTGCCACTTTGGCATATAGTGTGTGCTGATGCCTCCCAGCACCATCTCTCCGTCATGCTAAGTCTGTGTGCAGCACTGTTGAAACGTTTGTACATGTGTAGAACAGGCAGGATTTCACAGCACAGGCTGCTTTGCAATGAACTTTTAGTAGTAAAAGTTAGTTTTGGCATCAAGGGCATTGTCATTATAGCAAAGCTGACTGTGTAGTGACGATTCCCAGCACCATCTCTGCCTGCAGGCAATTCCATTGTGGAGCACAGTTCTGATATTGATGCTTGTGAGCAGCATGGCAGCAGACCTTTTTTTCCAGCAGAGGATGGATTCCGAGGCTCAAGTAGGTGTAAAGGTTAGTTGTGACAGAAACGGAAGTGCCAGTTTTGCAAATAGTGTGTACTGATGATTCCCAGCAACATCTCTCCGTGATGATAAGTCTGTGTGTAGCACTGCTGAAATGTTTGTAGCTGTGATGAGGCAGGATTTCACAGCACAGGCTGCTTTGCAATGAACTTCTAGTAGTAAAAGTTACTTTTGGCATCAAGGGCACTGTCATTATAGCAAAGTTGACTGTGTAGTGATGATTCCCAGCACCATCTCTGCCTGCAGGCAATTCGGATGTGTAGCACAGTTGTGACATTGGTGCTGGCGAGCAGCATGGCAGCAGACCTATTTTTCCAGCAGAGGATCGGTTTAGCGGTTCAAGTAAGTGTAAATGTTAGTTGTGACAGAAACGGCAGTGCCACTTTTGCAAATAGAGTGTGCTGATGATTCCCAGCACCATCTCTCCGTGATGCTATGTCTGTGTGTAGCACTGCTGAAATGTTTGTACATGTGAGGAACAGGCAGGATTTCACAGCACAGGCTGCTTTGCAATGAAGTTTTAGTAGTAAAAGTTCGTTTTGGCATCAAGGGCATTGTCATTATAGCAAAGCTGAATGTGTAGTGATGATACCCAGCACCATCTCTGACTGAAAATTACACAGGATGAGGAGCACAGTTCTGACATTGATGCTTGTGAGCAGCATGGCAGCACACCTTTTTTTCCAGCAGAGGATCGGTTCAGAGGTTCAAGTAGGTGTAAATTTTAGTTGTGACAGAAACGGCAGTGCCTCTTTTGCAAGTAGTGTTTGCAGATGACTACCAGCACCATCTCTCCGTGATGATAAGTCTGTGTGCAGCACTGTTGAAATGTTTGTAGCTGTGATGAGTCAGGATTTCACAGCACAGGTTGCTTTGCAAAGAACTTCTAGTAGTAAAAGTTAGTTTTGGCATCAAGGGCAGTGTCATGATAGCAAAGCTGACTGTGTAGTGATGATTCCCAGCACCATCTCTGACTGCAGGCAATTCGGTGGTCCAGCACAGTTCTGACATTGATGCTTGTGAGCAGCATGGCAGCAGGCCTATTTTTCCAGCAGAGCATTGTTTCAGATGCTCATGTAGGTGTAAATTTTCGTTGTGACAGAAACGGCAGTGCCACTTTCGCAAATAGTGTGTGCTGAGGTCTTCCAGCACCATCTCTCCATGATGATAAGACTGTGTGCAGCACTGTTACGATGTTTGCAGCTGTGATGAGGCAGGATTTCACAGCATGGTCTGCTTTGCAATATACTTTTAGTAGTAAAAGTTAGTTTTGGCATCAAGGGCAATGTCTTTATAGCAGAGCGGACTGTGTAGTGATGTTTCCCAGCACCATCTCTGCCTGCACGCAATTCCGTTGTCCAGCACAGTTATGACGTTGATGCTTGTGAGCAGCATGGCAGCAGACCTATTTTTCCAGCAGAGGATCGATTGAGAGTTTCAAGTAGGTGTAAAGGTTAGTTGTGACAGAAACGGCAGTGCCACTTTGGCACATAGTGTGTGCTGATGCCTCCCAGCACCATCTCTCCGTGATGCTAAGTCTGTGTGCAGCACTGTTGAAACGTTTGTACATGTGTAGAACAGGCAGGATTTCACAGCACAGGCTGCTTTGCAATGAACTTTTAGTAGTAAAAGTTAGTTTTGGCATCAAGGGCATTGTCATTATAGCAAAGCTGACTGTGTAGTGACGATTCCCAGCACCATCTCTGCCTGCAGGCAATTCCATTGTGGAGCACAGTTCTGATATTGATGCTTGTGAGCAGCATGGCAGCAGACCTTTTTTTCCAGCAGAGGATGGATTCCGAGGCTCAAGTAGGTGTAAAGGTTAGTTGTGACAGAAACGGAAGTGCCAGTTTTGCAAATAGTGTGTACTGATGATTCCCAGCAACATCTCTCCGTGATGATAAGTCTGTGTGTAGCACTGCTGAAATGTTTGTAGCTGTGATGAGGCAGGATTTCACAGCACAGGCTGCTTTGCAATGAACTTCTAGTAGTAAAAGTTCGTTTTGGCATCAAGGGCATTGTCATTATAGCAAAGCTGAATGTGTAGTGATGATACCCAGCACCATCTCTGACTGAAAATTACACAGGATGAGGAGCACAGTTCTGACATTGATGCTTGTGAGCAGCATGGCAGCACACCTTTTTTTCCAGCAGAGGATCGGTTCAGAGGTTCAAGTAGGTGTAAATTTTAGTTGTGACAGAAACGGCAGTGCCTCTTTTGCAAGTAGTGTTTGCAGATGACTACCAGCACCATCTCTCCGTGATGATAAGTCTGTGTGCAGCACTGTTGAAATGTTTGTAGCTGTGATGAGTCAGGATTTCACAGCACAGGTTGCTTTGCAAAGAACTTCTAGTAGTAAAAGTTAGTTTTGGCATCAAGGGCAGTGTCATGATAGCAAAGCTGACTGTGTAGTGATGATTCCCAGCACCATCTCTGACTGCAGGCAATTCGGTGGTCCAGCACAGTTCTGACATTGATGCTTGTGAGCAGCATGGCAGCAGGCCTATTTTTCCAGCAGAGCATTGTTTCAGATGCTCATGTAGGTGTAAATTTTCGTTGTGACAGAAACGGCAGTGCCACTTTCGCAAATAGTGTGTGCTGAGGTCTTCCAGCACCATCTCTCCATGATGATAAGACTGTGTGCAGCACTGTTACGATGTTTGCAGCTGTGATGAGGCAGGATTTCACAGCATGGTCTGCTTTGCAATATACTTTTAGTAGTAAAAGTTAGTTTTGGCATCAAGGGCAATGTCTTTATAGCAGAGCGGACTGTGTAGTGATGTTTCCCAGCACCATCTCTGCCTGCACGCAATTCCGTTGTCCAGCACAGTTATGACGTTGATGCTTGTGAGCAGCATGGCAGCAGACCTATTTTTCCAGCAGAGGATCGATTGAGAGTTTCAAGTAGGTGTAAAGGTTAGTTGTGACAGAAACGGCAGTGCCACTTTGGCACATAGTGTGTGCTGATGCCTCCCAGCACCATCTCTCCGTGATGCTAAGTCTGTGTGCAGCACTGTTGAAACGTTTGTACATGTGTAGAACAGGCAGGATTTCACAGCACAGGCTGCTTTGCAATGAACTTTTAGTAGTAAAAGTTAGTTTTGGCATCAAGGGCATTGTCATTATAGCAAAGCTGACTGTGTAGTGACGATTCCCAGCACCATCTCTGCCTGCAGGCAATTCCATTGTGGAGCACAGTTCTGATATTGATGCTTGTGAGCAGCATGGCAGCAGACCTTTTTTTCCAGCAGAGGATGGATTCCGAGGCTCAAGTAGGTGTAAAGGTTAGTTGTGACAGAAACGGAAGTGCCAGTTTTGCAAATAGTGTGTACTGATGATTCCCAGCAACATCTCTCCGTGATGATAAGTCTGTGTGTAGCACTGCTGAAATGTTTGTAGCTGTGATGAGGCAGGATTTCACAGCACAGGCTGCTTTGCAATGAAGTTTTAGTAGTAAAAGTTCGTTTTGGCATCAAGGGCATTGTCATTATAGCAAAGCTGAATGTGTAGTGATGATACCCAGCACCATCTCTGACTGAAAATTACACAGGATGAGGAGCACAGTTCTGACATTGATGCTTGTGAGCAGCATGGCAGCACACCTTTTTTTCCAGCAGAGGATCGGTTCAGAGGTTCAAGTAGGTGTAAATTTTAGTTGTGACAGAAACGGCAGTGCCTCTTTTGCAAGTAGTGTTTGCAGATGACTACCAGCACCATCTCTCCGTGATGATAAGTCTGTGTGCAGCACTGTTGAAATGTTTGTAGCTGTGATGAGTCAGGATTTCACAGCACAGGTTGCTTTGCAAAGAACTTCTAGTAGTAAAAGTTAGTTTTGGCATCAAGGGCAGTGTCATGATAGCAAAGCTGACTGTGTAGTGATGATTCCCAGCACCATCTCTGACTGCAGGCAATTCGGTGGTCCAGCACAGTTCTGACATTGATGCTTGTGAGCAGCATGGCAGCAGGCCTATTTTTCCAGCAGAGCATTGTTTCAGATGCTCATGTAGGTGTAAATTTTCGTTGTGACAGAAACGGCAGTGCCACTTTCGCAAATAGTGTGTGCTGAGGTCTTCCAGCACCATCTCTCCATGATGATAAGACTGTGTGCAGCACTGTTACGATGTTTGCAGCTGTGATGAGGCAGGATTTCACAGCATGGTCTGCTTTGCAATATACTTTTAGTAGTAAAAGTTAGTTTTGGCATCAAGGGCAATGTCTTTATAGCAGAGCGGACTGTGTAGTGATGTTTCCCAGCACCATCTCTGCCTGCACGCAATTCCGTTGTCCAGCACAGTTATGACGTTGATGCTTGTGAGCAGCATGGCAGCAGACCTATTTTTCCAGCAGAGGATCGATTGAGAGTTTCAAGTAGGTGTAAAGGTTAGTTGTGACAGAAACGGCAGTGCCACTTTGGCACATAGTGTGTGCTGATGCCTCCCAGCACCATCTCTCCGTGATGCTAAGTCTGTGTGCAGCACTGTTGAAACGTTTGTACATGTGTAGAACAGGCAGGATTTCACAGCACAGGCTGCTTTGCAATGAACTTTTAGTAGTAAAAGTTAGTTTTGGCATCAAGGGCATTGTCATTATAGCAAAGCTGACTGTGTAGTGACGATTCCCAGCACCATCTCTGCCTGCAGGCAATTCCATTGTGGAGCACAGTTCTGATATTGATGCTTGTGAGCAGCATGGCAGCAGACCTATTTTTCCAGCAGAGGATCGGTTTAGCGGTTCAAGTAAGTGTAAATGTTAGTTGTGACAGAAACGGCAGTGCCACTTTTGCAAATAGAGTGTGCTGATGATTCCCAGCACCATCTCTCCGTGATGCTATGTCTGTGTGTAGCACTGCTGAAATGTTTGTACATGTGAGGAACAGGCAGGATTTCACAGCACAGGCTGCTTTGCAATGAAGTTTTAGTAGTAAAAGTTCGTTTTGGCATCAAGGGCATTGTCATTATAGCAAAGCTGAATGTGTAGTGATGATACCCAGCACCATCTCTGACTGAAAATTACACAGGATGAGGAGCACAGTTCTGACATTGATGCTTGTGAGCAGCATGGCAGCACACCTTTTTTTCCAGCAGAGGATCGGTTCAGAGGTTCAAGTAGGTGTAAATTTTAGTTGTGACAGAAACGGCAGTGCCTCTTTTGCAAGTAGTGTTTGCAGATGACTACCAGCACCATCTCTCCGTGATGATAAGTCTGTGTGCAGCACTGTTGAAATGTTTGTAGCTGTGATGAGTCAGGATTTCACAGCACAGGTTGCTTTGCAAAGAACTTCTAGTAGTAAAAGTTAGTTTTGGCATCAAGGGCAGTGTCATGATAGCAAAGCTGACTGTGTAGTGATGATTCCCAGCACCATCTCTGACTGCAGGCAATTCGGTGGTCCAGCACAGTTCTGACATTGATGCTTGTGAGCAGCATGGCAGCAGGCCTATTTTTCCAGCAGAGCATTGTTTCAGATGCTCATGTAGGTGTAAATTTTCGTTGTGACAGAAACGGCAGTGCCACTTTCGCAAATAGTGTGTGCTGAGGTCTTCCAGCACCATCTCTCCATGATGATAAGACTGTGTGCAGCACTGTTACGATGTTTGCAGCTGTGATGAGGCAGGATTTCACAGCATGGTCTGCTTTGCAATATACTTTTAGTAGTAAAAGATAGTTTTGGCATCAAGGGCAATGTCTTTATAGCAGAGCGGACTGTGTAGTGATGTTTCCCAGCACCATCTCTGCCTGCACGCAATTCCGTTGTCCAGCACAGTTATGACGTTGATGCTTGTGAGCAGCATGGCAGCAGACCTATTTTTCCAGCAGAGGATCGATTGAGAGTTTCAAGTAGGTGTAAAGGTTAGTTGTGACAGAAACGGCAGTGCCACTTTGGCACATAGTGTGTGCTGATGCCTCCCAGCACCATCTCTCCGTGATGCTAAGTCTGTGTGCAGCACTGTTGAAACGTTTGTACATGTGTAGAACAGGCAGGATTTCACAGCACAGGCTGCTTTGCAATGAACTTTTAGTAGTAAAAGTTAGTTTTGGCATCAAGGGCATTGTCATTATAGCAAAGCTGACTGTGTAGTGACGATTCCCAGCACCATCTCTGCCTGCAGGCAATTCCATTGTGGAGCACAGTTCTGATATTGATGCTTGTGAGCAGCATGGCAGCAGACCTTTTTTTCCAGCAGAGGATGGATTCCGAGGCTCAAGTAGGTGTAAAGGTTAGTTGTGACAGAAACGGAAGTGCCAGTTTTGCAAATAGTGTGTACTGATGATTCCCAGCAACATCTCTCCGTGATGATAAGTCTGTGTGTAGCACTGCTGAAATGTTTGTAGCTGTGATGAGGCAGGATTTCACAGCACAGGCTGCTTTGCAATGAACTTCTAGTAGTAAAAGTTCGTTTTGGCATCAAGGGCATTGTCATTATAGCAAAGCTGAATGTGTAGTGATGATACCCAGCACCAGCTCTGACTGAAAATTACACAGGATGAGGAGCACAGTTCTGACATTGATGCTTGTGAGCAGCATGGCAGCACACCTTTTTTTCCAGCAGAGGATCGGTTCAGAGGTTCAAGTAGGTGTAAATTTTAGTTGTGACAGAAACGGCAGTGCCTCTTTTGCAAGTAGTGTTTGCAGATGACTACCAGCACCATCTCTCCGTGATGATAAGTCTGTGTGCAGCACTGTTGAAATGTTTGTAGCTGTGATGAGTCAGGATTTCACAGCACAGGTTGCTTTGCAAAGAACTTCTAGTAGTAAAAGTTAGTTTTGGCATCAAGGGCAGTGTCATGATAGCAAAGCTGACTGTGTAGTGATGATTCCCAGCACCATCTCTGACTGCAGGCAATTCGGTGGTCCAGCACAGTTCTGACATTGATGCTTGTGAGCAGTATGGCAGCAGGCCTATTTTTCCAGCAGAGCATTGTTTCAGATGCTCATGTAGGTGTAAATTTTCGTTGTGACAGAAACGGCAGTGCCACTTTCGCAAATAGTGTGTGCTGAGGTCTTCCAGCACCATCTCTCCATGATGATAAGACTGTGTGCAGCACTGTTACGATGTTTGCAGCTGTGATGAGGCAGGATTTCACAGCATGGTCTGCTTTGCAATATACTTTTAGTAGTAAAAGTTAGTTTTGGCATCAAGGGCAATGTCTTTATAGCAGAGCGGACTGTGTAGTGATGTTTCCCAGCACCATCTCTGCCTGCACGCAATTCCGTTGTCCAGCACAGTTATGACGTTGATGCTTGTGAGCAGCATGGCAGCAGACCTATTTTTCCAGCAGAGGATCGATTGAGAGTTTCAAGTAGGTGTAAAGGTTAGTTGTGACAGAAACGGCAGTGCCACTTTGGCACATAGTGTGTGCTGATGCCTCCCAGCACCATCTCTCCGTGATGCTAAGTCTGTGTGCAGCACTGTTGAAACGTTTGTACATGTGTAGAACAGGCAGGATTTCACAGCACAGGCTGCTTTGCAATGAACTTTTAGTAGTAAAAGTTAGTTTTGGCATCAAGGGCATTGTCATTATAGCAAAGCTGACTGTGTAGTGACGATTCCCAGCACCATCTCTGCCTGCAGGCAATTCCATTGTGGAGCACAGTTCTGATATTGATGCTTGTGAGCAGCATGGCAGCAGACCTTTTTTTCCAGCAGAGGATGGATTCCGAGGCTCAAGTAGGTGTAAAGGTTAGTTGTGACAGAAACGGAAGTGCCAGTTTTGCAAATAGTGTGTACTGATGATTCCCAGCAACATCTCTCCGTGATGATAAGTCTGTGTGTAGCACTGCTGAAATGTTTGTAGCTGTGATGAGGCAGGATTTCACAGCACAGGCTGCTTTGCAATGAACTTCTAGTAGTAAAAGTTACTTTTGGCATCAAGGGCAGTGTCATTATAGCAAAGTTGACTGTGTAGTGATGATTCCCAGCACCATCTCTGCCTGCAGGCAATTCGGATGTGTAGCACAGTTCTGACATTGATGCTGGCGAGCAGCATGGCAGCAGACCTATTTTTCCAGCAGAGGATCGGTTTAGCGGTTCAAGTAAGTGTAAATGTTAGTTGTGACAGAAACGGCAGTGCCACTTTTGCAAATAGAGTGTGCTGATGATTCCCAGCACCATCTCTCCGTGATGCTATGTCTGTGTGTAGCACTGCTGAAATGTTTGTACATGTGAGGAACAGGCAGGATTTCACAGCACAGGCTGCTTTGCAATGAAGTTTTAGTAGTAAAAGTTCGTTTTGGCATCAAGGGCATTGTCATTATAGCAAAGCTGAATGTGTAGTGATGATACCCAGCACCATCTCTGACTGAAAATTACACAGGATGAGGAGCACAGTTCTGACATTGATGCTTGTGAGCAGCATGGCAGCACACCTTTTTTTCCAGCAGAGGATCGGTTCAGAGGTTCAAGTAGGTGTAAATTTTAGTTGTGACAGAAACGGCAGTGCCTCTTTTGCAAGTAGTGTTTGCAGATGACTACCAGCACCATCTCTCCGTGATGATAAGTCTGTGTGCAGCACTGTTGAAATGTTTGTAGCTGTGATGAGTCAGGATTTCACAGCACAGGTTGCTTTGCAAAGAACTTCTAGTAGTAAAAGTTAGTTTTGGCATCAAGGGCAGTGTCATGATAGCAAAGCTGACTGTGTAGTGATGATTCCCAGCACCATCTCTGACTGCAGGCAATTCGGTGGTCCAGCACAGTTCTGACATTGATGCTTGTGAGCAGCATGGCAGCAGGCCTATTTTTCCAGCAGAGCATTGTTTCAGATGCTCATGTAGGTGTAAATTTTCGTTGTGACAGAAACGGCAGTGCCACTTTCGCAAATAGTGTGTGCTGATGTCTTCCAGCACCATCTCTCCATGATGATAAGACTGTGTGCAGCACTGTTACGATGTTTGCAGCTGTGATGAGGCAGGATTTCACAGCATGGTCTGCTTTGCAATATACTTTTAGTAGTAAAAGTTAGTTTTGGCATCAAGGGCAATGTCTTTATAGCAGAGCGGACTGTGTAGTGATGTTTCCCAGCACCATCTCTGCCTGCACGCAATTCCGTTGTCCAGCACAGTTATGACGTTGATGCTTGTGAGCAGCATGGCAGCAGACCTATTTTTCCAGCAGAGGATCGATTGAGAGTTTCAAGTAGGTGTAAAGGTTAGTTGTGACAGAAACGGCAGTGCCACTTTGGCATATAGTGTGTGCTGATGCCTCCCAGCACCATCTCTCCGTCATGCTAAGTCTGTGTGCAGCACTGTTGAAACGTTTGTACATGTGTAGAACAGGCAGGATTTCACAGCACAGGCTGCTTTGCAATGAACTTTTAGTAGTAAAAGTTAGTTTTGGCATCAAGGGCATTGTCATTATAGCAAAGCTGACTGTGTAGTGACGATTCCCAGCACCATCTCTGCCTGCAGGCAATTCCATTGTGGAGCACAGTTCTGATATTGATGCTTGTGAGCAGCATGGCAGCAGACCTTTTTTTCCAGCAGAGGATGGATTCCGAGGCTCAAGTAGGTGTAAAGGTTAGTTGTGACAGAAACGGAAGTGCCAGTTTTGCAAATAGTGTGCACTGATGATTCCCAGCAACATCTCTCCGTGATGATAAGTCTGTGTGTAGCACTGCTGAAATGTTTGTAGCTGTGATGAGGCAGGATTTCACAGCACAGGCTGCTTTGCAATGAACTTCTAGTAGTAAAAGTTACTTTTGGCATCAAGGGCACTGTCATTATAGCAAAGTTGACTGTGTAGTGATGATTCCCAGCACCATCTCTGCCTGCAGGCAATTCGGATGTGTAGCACAGTTGTGACATTGGTGCTGGCGAGCAGCATGGCAGCAGACCTATTTTTCCAGCAGAGGATCGGTTTAGCGGTTCAAGTAAGTGTAAATGTTAGTTGTGACAGAAACGGCAGTGCCACTTTTGCAAATAGAGTGTGCTGATGATTCCCAGCACCATCTCTCCGTGATGCTATGTCTGTGTGTAGCACTGCTGAAATGTTTGTACATGTGAGGAACAGGCAGGATTTCACAGCACAGGCTGCTTTGCAATGAAGTTTTAGTAGTAAAAGTTCGTTTTGGCATCAAGGGCATTGTCATTATAGCAAAGCTGAATGTGTAGTGATGATACCCAGCACCATCTCTGACTGAAAATTACACAGGATGAGGAGCACAGTTCTGACATTGATGCTTGTGAGCAGCATGGCAGCACACCTTTTTTTCCAGCAGAGGATCGGTTCAGAGGTTCAAGTAGGTGTAAATTTTAGTTGTGACAGAAACGGCAGTGCCTCTTTTGCAAGTAGTGTTTGCAGATGACTACCAGCACCATCTCTCCGTGATGATAAGTCTGTGTGCAGCACTGTTGAAATGTTTGTAGCTGTGATGAGTCAGGATTTCACAGCACAGGTTGCTTTGCAAAGAACTTCTAGTAGTAAAAGTTAGTTTTGGCATCAAGGGCAGTGTCATGATAGCAAAGCTGACTGTGTAGTGATGATTCCCAGCACCATCTCTGACTGCAGGCAATTCGGTGGTCCAGCACAGTTCTGACATTGATGCTTGTGAGCAGCATGGCAGCAGGCCTATTTTTCCAGCAGAGCATTGTTTCAAATGCTCATGTAGGTGTAAATTTTCGTTGTGACAGAAACGGCAGTGCCACTTTCGCAAATAGTGTGTGCTGATGTCTTCCAGCACCATCTCTCCATGATGATAAGACTGTGTGCAGCACTGTTACGATGTTTGCAGCTGTGATGAGGCAGGATTTCACAGCATGGTCTGCTTTGCAATGAACTTTTAGTAGTAAAAGTTTGTTTTGCCATCAAGGGCAGTGTCAAGATAGCAATGCTGACTGTGTAGTGATGATTCCCAGCACCATCTCTGCCTGCAGGCAATTCAGTTGTGGAGCACAGTTTTGACATTGACGCTTGTGAGTAGCATGGCAGCAGACCTATTTTTCCAGCACAGCATTGTTTCAGATAATCATATATGTGTAAAAGCTAGTTGTGACAGAAACGGCAGTGCCACTTTGGCACATAGTGTGTGCTGATGCCTCCCAGCACCATCTCTCCGTGATGCTAAGTCTGCGTGCAGCACTGTTGAAACGTTTGTACATGTGTAGAACAGGCAGGATTTCACAGCACAGGCTGCTTTGCAATGAACTTTTAAAGGTAAAAGTTAGTTTTGGCATCAAGGGCAGTGTCATGATAGCAAAGCTGACTGTGTTGTGATGATTCCCAGCACCATCTCTGCCTGCAGGCAATTCCATTGTGGAGCACAGTTCTGATATTGATGCTTGTGAGCAGCATGGCAGCAGACCTTTTTTTCCAGCAGAGGATGGATTCAGAGGCTCAAGTAGGTGTAAAGGTTAGTTGTGACAGAAACGGCAGTGCCACTTTTGCAAATAGTGTGTGCTGTTGATTCCCAGCAACATCTCTCCGTGATGATAAGACTGTGTGCAGCACTGTTACGATGTTTGCAGCTGTGATGAGGCAGGATTTCACAGCATGGTCTGCTTTGCAATGAACTTCTAGTAGTAAAAGTTAGTTTTGGCATCAAGGGCAGTGTCATGATAGCAAAGCTGACTGTGTAGTGATGATTCCCAGCACCATCTCTGCCTGCATGCAATTCAGTTGTGGAGCACAGTTTTGACATTGACGCTTGTGAGCAGCATGGCAGCAGACCTATTTTTCCAGCAGAGCATTGTTTCAGATGATCATGTATGTGTAAAAGCTAGTTGTGACAGAAACGGCAGTGCCACTTTTGCAAATAGTGTGTGCAGATGACTACCAGCACCATCTCTCCGTGATGATAAGTCTGTGTGCAGCACTGTTGAAATGTTTGTATCTGTGATGAGGCAGGATTTCACAGCACAGGCTGCTTTGCAAAGAACTTCTAGTAGTAAAAGTTAGTTTTGTCATCAAGGGCAGTGTCATGATAGCAAAGCTGACTGTGTAGTGATGATTCCCAGCACCATCTCTGACTGCAGGCAATTCGGTGGTCCAGCACAGTTCTGACATTGATGCTTGTGAGCAGCATGGCAGCAGGCCTATTTTTCCAGCAGAGCATTATTTCAGATGCTCATGTAGGTGTAAATTTTCGTTGTGAGAGAAACGGCAGTGCCACTTTCGCAAATAGTGTGTGCTGATGTCTTCCAGCACCATCTCTCCATGATGATAAGACTGTGTGCAGCACTGTTACGATGTTTGCAGCTGTGATGAGGCAGGATTTCACAGCATGGTCTGCTTTGCAATATACTTTTAGTAGTAAAAGTTAGTTTTGGCATCAAGGGCAATGTCATTATAGCAGAGCGGACTGTGTAGTGATGTTTCCCAGCACCATCTCTGCCTGCACGCAATTCCGTTGTCCAGCACAGTTATGACGTTGATGCTTGTGAGCAGCATGGCAGCAGACCTATTTTTCCAGCAGAGGATCGATTGAGAGTTTCAAGTAGGTGTAAAGGTTAGTTGTGACAGAAACGGCAGTGCCACTTTGGCACATAGTGTGTGCTGATGCCTCCCAGCACCATCTCTCCGTGATGCTAAGTCTGTGTGCAGCACTGTTGAAACGTTTGTACATGTGTAGAACAGGCAGGATTTCACAGCACAGGCTGCTTTGCAATGAACTTTTAGTAGTAAAAGTTAGTTTTGGCATCAAGGGCATTGTCATTATAGCAAAGCTGACTGTGTAGTGACGATTCCCAGCACCATCTCTGCCTGCAGGCAATTCCATTGTGGAGCACAGTTCTGATATTGATGCTTGTGAGCAGCATGGCAGCAGACCTTTTTTTCCAGCAGAGGATGGATTCCGAGGCTCAAGTAGGTGTAAAGGTTAGTTGTGACAGAAACGGAAGTGCCAGTTTTGCAAATAGTGTGTTCTGATGATTCCCAGCAACATCTCTCCGTGATGATAAGTCTGTGTGTAGCACTGCTGAAATGCTTGTAGCTGTGATGAGGCAGGATTTCACAGCACAGGCTGCTTTGCAATGAACTTCTAGTAGTAAAAGTTACTTTTGGCATCAAGGGCAGTGTCATTATAGCAAAGATGACTGTGTAGTGATGATTCCCAGCACCATCTCTGCCTGCAGGCAATTCGGATGTGTAGCACAGTTGTGACATTGATGCTGGCGAGCAGCATGGCAGCAGACCTATTTTTCCAGCAGAGGATCGGTTTAGCGGTTCAAGTAAGTGTAAATGTTAGTTGTGACAGAAACGGCAGTGCCACTTTTGCAAATAGAGTGTGCTGATGATTCCCAGCACCATCTCTCCGTGATGCTATGTCTGTGTGTAGCACTGCTGAAATGTTTGTACATGTGAGGAACAGGCAGGATTTCACAGCACAGGCTGCTTTGCAATGAAGTTTTAGTAGTAAAAGTTCGTTTTGGCATCAAGGGCATTGTCATTATAGCAAAGCTGAATGTGTAGTGATGATACCCAGCACCATCTCTGACTGAAAATTACACAGGATGAGGAGCACAGTTCTGACATTGATGCTTGTGAGCAGCATGGCAGCACACCTTTTTTTCCAGCAGAGGATCGGTTCAGAGGTTCAAGTAGGTGTAAATTTTAGTTGTGACAGAAACGGCAGTGCCTCTTTTGCAAGTAGTGTTTGCAGATGACTACCAGCACCATCTCTCCGTGATGATAAGTCTGTGTGCAGCACTGTTGAAATGTTTGTAGCTGTGATGAGTCAGGATTTCACAGCACAGGTTGCTTTGCAAAGAACTTCTAGTAGTAAAAGTTAGTTTTGGCATCAAGGGCAGTGTCATGATAGCAAAGCTGACTGTGTAGTGATGATTCCCAGCACCATCTCTGACTGCAGGCAATTCGGTGGTCCAGCACAGTTCTGACATTGATGCTTGTGAGCAGCATGGCAGCAGGCCTATTTTTCCAGCAGAGCATTGTTTCAGATGCTCATGTAGGTGTAAATTTTCGTTGTGACAGAAACGGCAGTGCCACTTTCGCAAATAGTGTGTGCTGAGGTCTTCCAGCACCATCTCTCCATGATGATAAGACTGTGTGCAGCACTGTTACGATGTTTGCAGCTGTGATGAGGCAGGATTTCACAGCATGGTCTGCTTTGCAATATACTTTTAGTAGTAAAAGTTAGTTTTGGCATCAAGGGCAATGTCTTTATAGCAGAGCGGACTGTGTAGTGATGTTTCCCAGCACCATCTCTGCCTGCACGCAATTCCGTTGTCCAGCACAGTTATGACGTTGATGCTTGTGAGCAGCATGGCAGCAGACCTATTTTTCCAGCAGAGGATCGATTGAGAGTTTCAAGTAGGTGTAAAGGTTAGTTGTGACAGAAACGGCAGTGCCACTTTGGCACATAGTGTGTGCTGATGCCTCCCAGCACCATCTCTCCGTGATGCTAAGTCTGTGTGCAGCACTGTTGAAACGTTTGTACATGTGTAGAACAGGCAGGATTTCACAGCACAGGCTGCTTTGCAATGAACTTTTAGTAGTAAAAGTTAGTTTTGGCATCAAGGGCATTGTCATTATAGCAAAGCTGACTGTGTAGTGACGATTCCCAGCACCATCTCTGCCTGCAGGCAATTCCATTGTGGAGCACAGTTCTGATATTGATGCTTGTGAGCAGCATGGCAGCAGACCTTTTTTTCCAGCAGAGGATGGATTCCGAGGCTCAAGTAGGTGTAAAGGTTAGTTGTGACAGAAACGGAAGTGCCAGTTTTGCAAATAGTGTGTACTGATGATTCCCAGCAACATCTCTCCGTGATGATAAGTCTGTGTGTAGCACTGCTGAAATGCTTGTAGCTGTGATGAGGCAGGATTTCACAGCACAGGCTGCTTTGCAATGAACTTCTAGTAGTAAAAGTTACTTTTGGCATCAAGGGCAGTGTCATTATAGCAAAGATGACTGTGTAGTGATGATTCCAAGCACCATCTCTGCCTGCAGGCAATTCGGATGTGTAGCACAGTTGTGACATTGATGCTGGCGAGCAGCATGGCAGCAGACCTATTTTTTCAGCAGAGGATCGGTTTAGCGGTTCAAGTAAGTGTAAATGTTAGTTGTGACAGAAACGGCAGTGCCACTTTTGCAAATAGAGTGTGCTGATGATTCCCAGCACCATCTCTCCGTGATGCTATGTCTGTGTGTAGCACTGCTGAAATGTTTGTACATGTGAGGAACAGGCAGGATTTCACAGCACAGGCTGCTTTGCAATGAAGTTTTAGTAGTAAAAGTTCGTTTTGGCATCAAGGGCATTGTCATTATAGCAAAGCTGAATGTGTAGTGATGATACCCAGCACCATCTCTGACTGAAAATTACACAGGATGAGGAGCACAGTTCTGACATTGATGCTTGTGAGCAGCATGGCAGCACACCTTTTTTTCCAGCAGAGGATTGGTTCAGAGGTTCAAGTAGGTGTAAATTTTAGTTGTGACAGAAACGGCAGTGCCTCTTTTGCAAGTAGTGTTTGCAGATGACTACCAGCACCATCTCTCCGTGATGATAAGTCTGTGTGCAGCACTGTTGAAATGTTTGTAGCTGTGATGAGTCAGGATTTCACAGCACAGGTTGCTTTGCAAAGAACTTCTAGTAGTAAAAGTTAGTTTTGGCATCAAGGGCAGTGTCATGATAGCAAAGCTGACTGTGTAGTGATGATTCCCAGCACCATCTCTGACTGCAGGCAATTCGGTGGTCCAGCACAGTTCTGACATTGATGCTTGTGAGCAGCATGGCAGCAGGCCTATTTTTCCAGCAGAGCATTGTTTCAGATGCTCATGTAGGTGTAAATTTTCGTTGTGACAGAAACGGCAGTGCCACTTTCGCAAATAGTGTGTGCTGAGGTCTTCCAGCACCATCTCTCCATGATGATAAGACTGTGTGCAGCACTGTTACGATGTTTGCAGCTGTGATGAGGCAGGATTTCACAGCATGGTCTGCTTTGCAATATACTTTTAGTAGTAAAAGTTAGTTTTGGCATCAAGGGCAATGTCTTTATAGCAGAGCGGACTGTGTAGTGATGTTTCCCAGCACCATCTCTGCCTGCACGCAATTCCGTTGTCCAGCACAGTTATGACGTTGATGCTTGTGAGCAGCATGGCAGCAGACCTATTTTTCCAGCAGAGGATCGATTGAGAGTTTCAAGTAGGTGTAAAGGTTAGTTGTGACAGAAACGGCAGTGCCACTTTGGCACATAGTGTGTGCTGATGCCTCCCAGCACCATCTCTCCGTGATGCTAAGTCTGTGTGCAGCACTGTTGAAACGTTTGTACATGTGTAGAACAGGCAGGATTTCACAGCACAGGCTGCTTTGCAATGAACTTTTAGTAGTAAAAGTTAGTTTTGGCATCAAGGGCATTGTCATTATAGCAAAGCTGACTGTGTAGTGACGATTCCCAGCACCATCTCTGCCTGCAGGCAATTCCATTGTGGAGCACAGTTCTGATATTGATGCTTGTGAGCAGCATGGCAGCAGACCTTTTTTTCCAGCAGAGGATGGATTCCGAGGCTCAAGTAGGTGTAAAGGTTAGTTGTGACAGAAACGGAAGTGCCAGTTTTGCAAATAGTGTGTACTGATGATTCCCAGCAACATCTCTCCGTGATGATAAGTCTGTGTGTAGCACTGCTGAAATGCTTGTAGCTGTGATGAGGCAGGATTTCACAGCACAGGCTGCTTTGCAATGAACTTCTAGTAGTAAAAGTTACTTTTGGCATCAAGGGCAGTGTCATTATAGCAAAGATGACTGTGTAGTGATGATTCCAAGCACCATCTCTGCCTGCAGGCAATTCGGATGTGTAGCACAGTTGTGACATTGATGCTGGCGAGCAGCATGGCAGCAGACCTATTTTTTCAGCAGAGGATCGGTTTAGCGGTTCAAGTAAGTGTAAATGTTAGTTGTGACAGAAACGGCAGTGCCACTTTTGCAAATAGAGTGTGCTGATGATTCCCAGCACCATCTCTCCGTGATGCTATGTCTGTGTGTAGCACTGCTGAAATGTTTGTACATGTGAGGAACAGGCAGGATTTCACAGCACAGGCTGCTTTGCAATGAAGTTTTAGTAGTAAAAGTTCGTTTTGGCATCAAGGGCATTGTCATTATAGCAAAGCTGAATGTGTAGTGATGATACCCAGCACCATCTCTGACTGAAAATTACACAGGATGAGGAGCACAGTTCTGACATTGATGCTTGTGAGCAGCATGGCAGCACACCTTTTTTTCCAGCAGAGGATCGGTTCAGAGGTTCAAGTAGGTGTAAATTTTAGTTGTGACAGAAACGGCAGTGCCTCTTTTGCAAGTAGTGTTTGCAGATGACTACCAGCACCATCTCTCCGTGATGATAAGTCTGTGTGCAGCACTGTTGAAATGTTTGTAGCTGTGATGAGTCAGGATTTCACAGCACAGGTTGCTTTGCAAAGAACTTCTAGTAGTAAAAGTTAGTTTTGGCATCAAGGGCAGTGTCATGATAGCAAAGCTGACTGTGTAGTGATGATTCCCAGCACCATCTCTGACTGCAGGCAATTCGGTGGTCCAGCACAGTTCTGACATTGATGCTTGTGAGCAGCATGGCAGCAGGCCTATTTTTCCAGCAGAGCATTGTTTCAGATGCTCATGTAGGTGTAAATTTTCGTTGTGACAGAAACGGCAGTGCCACTTTCGCAAATAGTGTGTGCTGAGGTCTTCCAGCACCATCTCTCCATGATGATAAGACTGTGTGCAGCACTGTTACGATGTTTGCAGCTGTGATGAGGCAGGATTTCACAGCATGGTCTGCTTTGCAATATACTTTTAGTAGTAAAAGTTAGTTTTGGCATCAAGGGCAATGTCTTTATAGCAGAGCGGACTGTGTAGTGATGTTTCCCAGCACCATCTCTGCCTGCACGCAATTCCGTTGTCCAGCACAGTTATGACGTTGATGCTTGTGAGCAGCATGGCAGCAGACCTATTTTTCCAGCAGAGGATCGATTGAGAGTTTCAAGTAGGTGTAAAGGTTAGTTGTGACAGAAACGGCAGTGCCACTTTGGCACATAGTGTGTGCTGATGCCTCCCAGCACCATCTCTCCGTGATGCTAAGTCTGTGTGCAGCACTGTTGAAACGTTTGTACATGTGTAGAACAGGCAGGATTTCACAGCACAGGCTGCTTTGCAATGAACTTTTAGTAGTAAAAGTTAGTTTTGGCATCAAGGGCATTGTCATTATAGCAAAGCTGACTGTGTAGTGACGATTCCCAGCACCATCTCTGCCTGCAGGCAATTCCATTGTGGAGCACAGTTCTGATATTGATGCTTGTGAGCAGCATGGCAGCAGACCTTTTTTTCCAGCAGAGGATGGATTCCGAGGCTCAAGTAGGTGTAAAGGTTAGTTGTGACAGAAACGGAAGTGCCAGTTTTGCAAATAGTGTGTACTGATGATTCCCAGCAACATCTCTCCGTGATGATAAGTCTGTGTGTAGCACTGCTGAAATGCTTGTAGCTGTGATGAGGCAGGATTTCACAGCACAGGCTGCTTTGCAATGAACTTCTAGTAGTAAAAGTTACTTTTGGCATCAAGGGCAGTGTCATTATAGCAAAGATGACTGTGTAGTGATGATTCCCAGCACCATCTCTGCCTGCAGGCAATTCGGATGTGTAGCACAGTTGTGACATTGATGCTGGCGAGCAGCATGGCAGCAGACCTATTTTTCCAGCAGAGGATCGGTTTAGCGGTTCAAGTAAGTGTAAATGTTAGTTGTGACAGAAACGGCAGTGCCACTTTTGCAAATAGAGTGTGCTGATGATTCCCAGCACCATCTCTCCGTGATGCTATGTCTGTGTGTAGCACTGCTGAAATGTTTGTACATGTGAGGAACAGGCAGGATTTCACAGCACAGGCTGCTTTGCAATGAAGTTTTAGTAGTAAAAGTTCGTTTTGGCATCAAGGGCATTGTCATTATAGCAAAGCTGAATGTGTAGTGATGATACCCAGCACCATCTCTGACTGAAAATTACACAGGATGAGGAGCACAGTTCTGACATTGATGCTTGTGAGCAGCATGGCAGCACACCTTTTTTTCCAGCAGAGGATCGGTTCAGAGGTTCAAGTAGGTGTAAATTTTAGTTGTGACAGAAACGGCAGTGCCTCTTTTGCAAGTAGTGTTTGCAGATGACTACCAGCACCATCTCTCCGTGATGATAAGTCTGTGTGCAGCACTGTTGAAATGTTTGTAGCTGTGATGAGTCAGGATTTCACAGCACAGGTTGCTTTGCAAAGAACTTCTAGTAGTAAAAGTTAGTTTTGGCATCAAGGGCAGTGTCATGATAGCAAAGCTGACTGTGTAGTGATGATTCCCAGCACCATCTCTGACTGCAGGCAATTCGGTGGTCCAGCACAGTTCTGACATTGATGCTTGTGAGCAGCATGGCAGCAGGCCTATTTTTCCAGCAGAGCATTGTTTCAGATGCTCATGTAGGTGTAAATTTTCGTTGTGACAGAAACGGCAGTGCCACTTTCGCAAATAGTGTGTGCTGAGGTCTTCCAGCACCATCTCTCCATGATGATAAGACTGTGTGCAGCACTGTTACGATGTTTGCAGCTGTGATGAGGCAGGATTTCACAGCATGGTCTGCTTTGCAATATACTTTTAGTAGTAAAAGTTAGTTTTGGCATCAAGGGCAATGTCTTTATAGCAGAGCGGACTGTGTAGTGATGTTTCCCAGCACCATCTCTGCCTGCACGCAATTCCGTTGTCCAGCACAGTTATGACGTTGATGCTTGTGAGCAGCATGGCAGCAGACCTATTTTTCCAGCAGAGGATCGATTGAGAGTTTCAAGTAGGTGTAAAGGTTAGTTGTGACAGAAACGGCAGTGCCACTTTGGCACATAGTGTGTGCTGATGCCTCCCAGCACCATCTCTCCGTGATGCTAAGTCTGTGTGCAGCACTGTTGAAACGTTTGTACATGTGTAGAACAGGCAGGATTTCACAGCACAGGCTGCTTTGCAATGAACTTTTAGTAGTAAAAGTTAGTTTTGGCATCAAGGGCATTGTCATTATAGCAAAGCTGACTGTGTAGTGACGATTCCCAGCACCATCTCTGCCTGCAGGCAATTCCATTGTGGAGCACAGTTCTGATATTGATGCTTGTGAGCAGCATGGCAGCAGACCTTTTTTTCCAGCAGAGGATGGATTCCGAGGCTCAAGTAGGTGTAAAGGTTAGTTGTGACAGAAACGGAAGTGCCAGTTTTGCAAATAGTGTGTACTGATGATTCCCAGCAACATCTCTCCGTGATGATAAGTCTGTGTGTAGCACTGCTGAAATGCTTGTAGCTGTGATGAGGCAGGATTTCACAGCACAGGCTGCTTTGCAATGAACTTCTAGTAGTAAAAGTTACTTTTGGCATCAAGGGCAGTGTCATTATAGCAAAGATGACTGTGTAGTGATGATTCCCAGCACCATCTCTGCCTGCAGGCAATTCGGATGTGTAGCACAGTTGTGACATTGATGCTGGCGAGCAGCATGGCAGCAGACCTATTTTTCCAGCAGAGGATCGGTTTAGCGGTTCAAGTAAGTGTAAATGTTAGTTGTGACAGAAACGGCAGTGCCACTTTTGCAAATAGAGTGTGCTGATGATTCCCAGCACCATCTCTCCGTGATGCTATGTCTGTGTGTAGCACTGCTGAAATGTTTGTACATGTGAGGAACAGGCAGGATTTCACAGCACAGGCTGCTTTGCAATGAAGTTTTAGTAGTAAAAGTTCGTTTTGGCATCAAGGGCATTGTCATTATAGCAAAGCTGAATGTGTAGTGATGATACCCAGCACCAGCTCTGACTGAAAATTACACAGGATGAGGAGCACAGTTCTGACATTGATGCTTGTGAGCAGCATGGCAGCACACCTTTTTTTCCAGCAGAGGATCGGTTCAGAGGTTCAAGTAGGTGTAAATTTTAGTTGTGACAGAAACGGCAGTGCCTCTTTTGCAAGTAGTGTTTGCAGATGACTACCAGCACCATCTCTCCGTGATGATAAGTCTGTGTGCAGCACTGTTGAAATGTTTGTAGCTGTGATGAGTCAGGATTTCACAGCACAGGTTGCTTTGGCAAAGAACTTCTAGTAGTAAAAGTTAGTTTTGGCATCAAGGGCAGTGTCATGATAGCAAAGCTGACTGTGTAGTGATGATTCCCAGCACCATCTCTGACTGCAGGCAATTCGGTGGTCCAGCACAGTTCTGACATTGATGCTTGTGAGCAGCATGGCAGCAGGCCTATTTTTCCAGCAGAGCATTGTTTCAGATGCTCATGTAGGTGTAAATTTTCGTTGTGACAGAAACGGCAGTGCCACTTTCGCAAATAGTGTGTGCTGAGGTCTTCCAGCACCATCTCTCCATGATGATAAGACTGTGTGCAGCACTGTTACGATGTTTGCAGCTGTGATGAGGCAGGATTTCACAGCATGGTCTGCTTTGCAATATACTTTTAGTAGTAAAAGTTAGTTTTGGCATCAAGGGCAATGTCTTTATAGCAGAGCGGACTGTGTAGTGATGTTTCCCAGCACCATCTCTGCCTGCACGCAATTCCGTTGTCCAGCACAGTTATGACGTTGATGCTTGTGAGCAGCATGGCAGCAGACCTATTTTTCCAGCAGAGGATCGATTGAGAGTTTCAAGTAGGTGTAAAGGTTAGTTGTGACAGAAACGGCAGTGCCACTTTGGCACATAGTGTGTGCTGATGCCTCCCAGCACCATCTCTCCGTGATGCTAAGTCTGTGTGCAGCACTGTTGAAACGTTTGTACATGTGTAGAACAGGCAGGATTTCACAGCACAGGCTGCTTTGCAATGAACTTTTAGTAGTAAAAGTTAGTTTTGGCATCAAGGGCATTGTCATTATAGCAAAGCTGACTGTGTAGTGACGATTCCCAGCACCATCTCTGCCTGCAGGCAATTCCATTGTGGAGCACAGTTCTGATATTGATGCTTGTGAGCAGCATGGCAGCAGACCTTTTTTTCCAGCAGAGGATGGATTCCGAGGCTCAAGTAGGTGTAAAGGTTAGTTGTGACAGAAACGGAAGTGCCAGTTTTGCAAATAGTGTGTACTGATGATTCCCAGCAACATCTCTCCGTGATGATAAGTCTGTGTGTAGCACTGCTGAAATGCTTGTAGCTGTGATGAGGCAGGATTTCACAGCACAGGCTGCTTTGCAATGAACTTCTAGTAGTAAAAGTTAGTTTTGGCATCAAGGGCAGTGTCATTATAGCAAAGATGACTGTGTAGTGATGATTCCCAGCACCATCTCTGCCTGCAGGCAATTCGGATGTGTAGCACAGTTGTGACATTGATGCTGGCGAGCAGCATGGCAGCAGACCTATTTTTCCAGCAGAGGATCGGTTTTAGCGGTTCAAGTAAGTGTAAATGTTAGTTGTGACAGAAACGGCAGTGCCACTTTTGCAAATAGAGTGTGCTGATGATTCCCAGCACCATCTCTCCGTGATGCTATGTCTGTGTGTAGCACTGCTGAAATGTTTGTACATGTGAGGAACAGGCAGGATTTCACAGCACAGGCTGCTTTGCAA
Organism: Melopsittacus undulatus; assembly: GCF_012275295.1. NCBI lineage: Eukaryota > Metazoa > Chordata > Aves > Psittaciformes > Psittaculidae > Melopsittacus > Melopsittacus undulatus. The sequence goes on from NW_022994762.1 coordinate 134,590, forward strand.
TGAAGTTTTAGTAGTAAAGTTCGTTTTGGCATCAAGGGCATTGTCATTATAGCAAAGCTGAATGTGTAGTGATGATACCCAGCACCATCTCTGACTGAAAATTACACAGGATGAGGAGCACAGTTCTGACATTGATGCTTGTGAGCAGCATGGCAGCACACCTTTTTTTCCAGCAGAGGATCGGTTCAGAGGTTCAAGTAGGTGTAAATTTTAGTTGTGACAGAAACGGCAGTGCCTCTTTTGCAAGTAGTGTTTGCAGATGACTACCAGCACCATCTCTCCGTGATGATAAGTCTGTGTGCAGCACTGTTGAAATGTTTGTAGCTGTGATGAGTCAGGATTTCACAGCACAGGTTGCTTTGCAAAGAACTTCTAGTAGTAAAAGTTAGTTTTGGCATCAAGGGCAGTGTCATGATAGCAAAGCTGACTGTGTAGTGATGATTCCCAGCACCATCTCTGACTGCAGGCAATTCGGTGGTCCAGCACAGTTCTGACATTGATGCTTGTGAGCAGCATGGCAGCAGGCCTATTTTTCCAGCAGAGCATTGTTTCAGATGCTCATGTAGGTGTAAATTTTCGTTGTGACAGAAACGGCAGTGCCACTTTCGCAAATAGTGTGTGCTGAGGTCTTCCAGCACCATCTCTCCATGATGATAAGACTGTGTGCAGCACTGTTACGATGTTTGCAGCTGTGATGAGGCAGGATTTCACAGCATGGTCTGCTTTGCAATATACTTTTAGTAGTAAAAGTTAGTTTTGGCATCAAGGGCAATGTCTTTATAGCAGAGCGGACTGTGTAGTGATGTTTCCCAGCACCATCTCTGCCTGCACGCAATTCCGTTGTCCAGCACAGTTATGACGTTGATGCTTGTGAGCAGCATGGCAGCAGACCTATTTTTCCAGCAGAGGATCGATTGAGAGTTTCAAGTAGGTGTAAAGGTTAGTTGTGACAGAAACGGCAGTGCCACTTTGGCACATAGTGTGTGCTGATGCCTCCCAGCACCATCTCTCCGTGATGCTAAGTCTGTGTGCAGCACTGTTGAAACGTTTGTACATGTGTAGAACAGGCAGGATTTCACAGCACAGGCTGCTTTGCAATGAACTTTTAGTAGTAAAAGTTAGTTTTGGCATCAAGGGCATTGTCATTATAGCAAAGCTGACTGTGTAGTGACGATTCCCAGCACCATCTCTGCCTGCAGGCAATTCCATTGTGGAGCACAGTTCTGATATTGATGCTTGTGAGCAGCATGGCAGCAGACCTTTTTTTTCCAGCAGAGGATGGATTCCGAGGCTCAAGTAGGTGTAAAGGTTAGTTGTGACAGAAACGGAAGTGCCAGTTTTGCAAATAGTGTGTACTGATGATTCCCAGCAACATCTCTCCGTGATGATAAGTCTGTGTGTAGCACTGCTGAAATGCTTGTAGCTGTGATGAGGCAGGATTTCACAGCACAGGCTGCTTTGCAATGAACTTCTAGTAGTAAAAGTTAGTTTTGGCATCAAGGGCAGTGTCATGATAGCAAAGCTGACTGTGTAGTGATGATTCCCAGCACCATCTCTGCCTGCAGGCAATTCGGATGTGTAGCACAGTTGTGACATTGATGCTGGCGAGCAGCATGGCAGCAGACCTATTTTTCCAGCAGAGGATCGGTTTAGCGGTTCAAGTAAGTGTAAATGTTAGTTGTGACAGAAACGGCAGTGCCACTTTTGCAAATAGAGTGTGCTGATGATTCCCAGCACCATCTCTCCGTGATGCTATGTCTGTGTGTAGCACTGCTGAAATGTTTGTACATGTGAGGAACAGGCAGGATTTCACAGCACAGGCTGCTTTGCAATGAAGTTTTAGTAGTAAAAGTTCGTTTTTGGCATCAAGGGCATTGTCATTATAGCAAAGCTGAATGTGTAGTGATGATACCCAGCACCATCTCTGACTGAAAATTACACAGGATGAGGAGCACAGTTCTGACATTGATGCTTGTGAGCAGCATGGCAGCACACCTTTTTTTCCAGCAGAGGATCGGTTCAGAGGTTCAAGTAGGTGTAAATTTTAGTTGTGACAGAAACGGCAGTGCCTCTTTTGCAAGTAGTGTTTGCAGATGACTACCAGCACCATCTCTCCGTGATGATAAGTCTGTGTGCAGCACTGTTGAAATGTTTGTAGCTGTGATGAGTCAGGATTTCACAGCACAGGTTGCTTTGCAAAGAACTTCTAGTAGTAAAAGTTAGTTTTGGCATCAAGGGCAGTGTCATGATAGCAAAGCTGACTGTGTAGTGATGATTCCCAGCACCATCTCTGACTGCAGGCAATTCGGTGGTCCAGCACAGTTCTGACATTGATGCTTGTGAGCAGCATGGCAGCAGGCCTATTTTTCCAGCAGAGCATTGTTTCAGATGCTCATGTAGGTGTAAATTTTCGTTGTGACAGAAACGGCAGTGCCACTTTCGCAAATAGTGTGTGCTGAGGTCTTCCAGCACCATCTCTCCATGATGATAAGACTGTGTGCAGCACTGTTACGATGTTTGCAGCTGTGATGAGGCAGGATTTCACAGCATGGTCTGCTTTGCAATATACTTTTAGTAGTAAAAGTTAGTTTTGGCATCAAGGGCAATGTCTTTATAGCAGAGCGGACTGTGTAGTGATGTTTCCCAGCACCATCTCTGCCTGCACGCAATTCCGTTGTCCAGCACAGTTATGACGTTGATGCTTGTGAGCAGCATGGCAGCAGACCTATTTTTCCAGCAGAGGATCGATTGAGAGTTTCAAGTAGGTGTAAAGGTTAGTTGTGACAGAAACGGCAGTGCCACTTTGGCACATAGTGTGTGCTGATGCCTCCCAGCACCATCTCTCCGTGATGCTAAGTCTGTGTGCAGCACTGTTGAAACGTTTGTACATGTGTAGAACAGGCAGGATTTCACAGCACAGGCTGCTTTGCAATGAACTTTTAGTAGTAAAAGTTAGTTTTGGCATCAAGGGCATTGTCATTATAGCAAAGCTGACTGTGTAGTGACGATTCCCAGCACCATCTCTGCCTGCAGGCAATTCCATTGTGGAGCACAGTTCTGATATTGATGCTTGTGAGCAGCATGGCAGCAGACCTTTTTTTCCAGCAGAGGATGGATTCCGAGGCTCAAGTAGGTGTAAAGGTTAGTTGTGACAGAAACGGAAGTGCCAGTTTTGCAAATAGTGTGTACTGATGATTCCCAGCAACATCTCTCCGTGATGATAAGTCTGTGTGTAGCACTGCTGAAATGCTTTGTAGCTGTGATGAGGCAGGATTTCACAGCACAGGCTGCTTTGCAATGAACTTCTAGTAGTAAAAGTTACTTTTGGCATCAAGGGCAGTGTCATTATAGCAAAGATGACTGTGTAGTGATGATTCCCAGCACCATCTCTGCCTGCAGGCAATTCGGATGTGTAGCACAGTTGTGACATTGATGCTGGCGAGCAGCATGGCAGCAGACCTATTTTTCCAGCAGAGGATCGGTTTAGCGGTTCAAGTAAGTGTAAATGTTAGTTGTGACAGAAACGGCAGTGCCACTTTTGCAAATAGAGTGTGCTGATGATTCCCAGCACCATCTCTCCGTGATGCTATGTCTGTGTGTAGCACTGCTGAAATGTTTGTACATGTGAGGAACAGGCAGGATTTCACAGCACAGGCTGCTTTGCAATGAAGTTTTAGTAGTAAAAGTTCGTTTTGGCATCAAGGGCATTGTCATTATAGCAAAGCTGAATGTGTAGTGATGATACCCAGCACCATCTCTGACTGAAAATTACACAGGATGAGGAGCACAGTTCTGACATTGATGCTTGTGATCAGCATGGCAGCACACCTTTTTTTCCAGCAGAGGATCGGTTCAGAGGTTCAAGTAGGTGTAAATTTTAGTTGTGACAGAAACGGCAGTGCCTCTTTTGCAAGTAGTGTTTGCAGATGACTACCAGCACCATCTCTCCGTGATGATAAGTCTGTGTGCAGCACTGTTGAAATGTTTGTAGCTGTGATGAGTCAGGATTTCACAGCACAGGTTGCTTTGCAAAGAACTTCTAGTAGTAAAAGTTAGTTTTGGCATCAAGGGCAGTGTCATGATAGCAAAGCTGACTGTGTAGTGATGATTCCCAGCACCATCTCTGACTGCAGGCAATTCGGTGGTCCAGCACAGTTCTGACATTGATGCTTGTGAGCAGCATGGCAGCAGGCCTATTTTTCCAGCAGAGCATTGTTTCAGATGCTCATGTAGGTGTAAATTTTCGTTGTGACAGAAACGGCAGTGCCACTTTCGCAAATAGTGTGTGCTGAGGTCTTCCAGCACCATCTCTCCATGATGATAAGACTGTGTGCAGCACTGTTACGATGTTTGCAGCTGTGATGAGGCAGGATATCACAGCATGGTCTGCTTTGCAATATACTTTTAGTAGTAAAAGTTAGTTTTGGCATCAAGGGCAATGTCTTTATAGCAGAGCGGACTGTGTAGTGATGTTTCCCAGCACCATCTCTGCCTGCACGCAATTCCGTTGTCCAGCACAGTTATGACGTTGATGCTTGTGAGCAGCATGGCAGCAGACCTATTTTTCCAGCAGAGGATCGATTGAGAGTTTCAAGTAGGTGTAAAGGTTAGTTGTGACAGAAACGGCAGTGCCACTTTGGCACATAGTGTGTGCTGATGCCTCCCAGCACCATCTCTCCGTGATGCTAAGTCTGTGTGCAGCACTGTTGAAACGTTTGTACATGTGTAGAACAGGCAGGATTTCACAGCACAGGCTGCTTTGCAATGAACTTTTAGTAGTAAAAGTTAGTTTTGGCATCAAGGGCATTGTCATTATAGCAAAGCTGACTGTGTAGTGACGATTCCCAGCACCATCTCTGCCTGCAGGCAATTCCATTGTGGAGCACAGTTCTGATATTGATGCTTGTGAGCAGCATGGCAGCAGACCTTTTTTTCCAGCAGAGGATGGATTCCGAGGCTCAAGTAGGTGTAAAGGTTAGTTGTGACAGAAACGGAAGTGCCAGTTTTGCAAATAGTGTGTACTGATGATTCCCAGCACCATCTCTCCGTGATGATAAGTCTGTGTGTAGCACTGCTGAAATGTTTGTAGCTGTGATGAGGCAGGATTTCACAGCACAGGCTGCTTTGCAATGAACTTCTAGTAGTAAAAGTTACTTTTGGCATCAAGGGCAGTGTCATTATAGCAAAGATGACTGTGTAGTGATGATTCCCAGCACCATCTCTGCCTGCAGGCAATTCGGATGTGTAGCACAGTTGTGACATTGATGCTGGCGAGCAGCATGGCAGCAGACCTATTTTTCCAGCAGAGGATCGGTTTAGCGGTTCAAGTAAGTGTAAATGTTAGTTGTGACAGAAACGGCAGTGCCACTTTTGCAAATAGAGTGTGCTGATGATTCCCAGCACCATCTCTCCGTGATGCTATGTCTGTGTGTAGCACTGCTGAAATGTTTGTACATGTGAGGAACAGGCAGGATTTCACAGCACAGGCTGCTTTGCAATGAAGTTTTTAGTAGTAAAAGTTCGTTTTGGCATCAAGGGCATTGTCATTATAGCAAAGCTGAATGTGTAGTGATGATACCCAGCACCATCTCTGACTGAAAATTACACAGGATGAGGAGCACAGTTCTGACATTGATGCTTGTGATCAGCATGGCAGCACACCTTTTTTTCCAGCAGAGGATCGGTTCAGAGGTTCAAGTAGGTGTAAATTTTAGTTGTGACAGAAACGGCAGTGCCTCTTTTGCAAGTAGTGTTTGCAGATGACTACCAGCACCATCTCTCCGTGATGATAAGTCTGTGTGCAGCACTGTTGAAATGTTTGTAGCTGTGATGAGTCAGGATTTCACAGCACAGGTTGCTTTGCAAAGAACTTCTAGTAGTAAAAGTTAGTTTTGGCATCAAGGGCAGTGTCATGATAGCAAAGCTGACTGTGTAGTGATGATTCCCAGCACCATCTCTGACTGCAGGCAATTCGGTGGTCCAGCACAGTTCTGACATTGATGCTTGTGAGCAGCATGGCAGCAGGCCTATTTTTCCAGCAGAGCATTGTTTCAGATGCTCATGTAGGTGTAAATTTTCGTTGTGACAGAAACGGCAGTGCCACTTTCGCAAATAGTGTGTGCTGAGGTCTTCCAGCACCATCTCTCCATGATGATAAGACTGTGTGCAGCACTGTTACGATGTTTGCAGCTGTGATGAGGCAGGATATCACAGCATGGTCTGCTTTTGCAATATACTTTTAGTAGTAAAAGTTAGTTTTTGGCATCAAGGGCAATGTCTTTATAGCAGAGCGGACTGTGTAGTGATGTTTCCCAGCACCATCTCTGCCTGCACGCAATTCCGTTGTCCAGCACAGTTATGACGTTGATGCTTGTGAGCAGCATGGCAGCAGACCTATTTTTCCAGCAGAGGATCGATTGAGAGTTTCAAGTAGGTGTAAAGGTTAGTTGTGACAGAAACGGCAGTGCCACTTTGGCACATAGTGTGTGCTGATGCCTCCCAGCACCATCTCTCCGTGATGCTAAGTCTGTGTGCAGCACTGTTGAAACGTTTGTACATGTGTAGAACAGGCAGGATTTCACAGCACAGGCTGCTTTGCAATGAACTTTTAGTAGTAAAAGTTAGTTTTGGCATCAAGGGCATTGTCATTATAGCAAAGCTGACTGTGTAGTGACGATTCCCAGCACCATCTCTGCCTGCAGGCAATTCCATTGTGGAGCACAGTTCTGATATTGATGCTTGTGAGCAGCATGGCAGCAGACCTTTTTTTCCAGCAGAGGATGGATTCCGAGGCTCAAGTAGGTGTAAAGGTTAGTTGTGACAGAAACGGAAGTGCCAGTTTTGCAAATAGTGTGTACTGATGATTCCCAGCAACATCTCTCCGTGATGATAAGTCTGTGTGTAGCACTGCTGAAATGTTTGTAGCTGTGATGAGGCAGGATTTCACAGCACAGGCTGCTTTGCAATGAACTTCTAGTAGTAAAAGTTACTTTTGGCATCAAGGGCAGTGTCATTATAGCAAAGATGACTGTGTAGTGATGATTCCCAGCACCATCTCTGCCTGCAGGCAATTCGGATGTGTAGCACAGTTGTGACATTGATGCTGGCGAGCAGCATGGCAGCAGACCTATTTTTCCAGCAGAGGATCGGTTTAGCGGTTCAAGTAAGTGTAAATGTTAGTTGTGACAGAAACGGCAGTGCCACTTTTGCAAATAGAGTGTGCTGATGATTCCCAGCACCATCTCTCCGTGATGCTATGTCTGTGTGTAGCACTGCTGAAATGTTTGTACATGTGAGGAACAGGCAGGATTTCACAGCACAGGCTGCTTTGCAATGAAGTTTTAGTAGTAAAAGTTCGTTTTGGCATCAAGGGCATTGTCATTATAGCAAAGCTGAATGTGTAGTGATGATACCCAGCACCATCTCTGACTGAAAATTACACAGGATGAGGAGCACAGTTCTGACATTGATGCTTGTGATCAGCATGGCAGCACACCTTTTTTTCCAGCAGAGGATCGGTTCAGAGGTTCAAGTAGGTGTAAATTTTAGTTGTGACAGAAACGGCAGTGCCTCTTTTGCAAGTAGTGTTTGCAGATGACTACCAGCACCATCTCTCCGTGATGATAAGTCTGTGTGCAGCACTGTTGAAATGTTTGTAGCTGTGATGAGTCAGGATTTCACAGCACAGGTTGCTTTGCAAAGAACTTCTAGTAGTAAAAGTTAGTTTTGGCATCAAGGGCAGTGTCATGATAGCAAAGCTGACTGTGTAGTGATGATTCCCAGCACCATCTCTGACTGCAGGCAATTCGGTGGTCCAGCACAGTTCTGACATTGATGCTTGTGAGCAGCATGGCAGCAGGCCTATTTTTTCCAGCAGAGCATTGTTTCAGATGCTCATGTAGGTGTAAATTTTCGTTGTGACAGAAACGGCAGTGCCACTTTCGCAAATAGTGTGTGCTGAGGTCTTCCCAGCACCATCTCTCCATGATGATAAGACTGTGTGCAGCACTGTTACGATGTTTGCAGCTGTGATGAGGCAGGATATCACAGCATGGTCTGCTTTGCAATATACTTTTAGTAGTAAAAGTTAGTTTTGGCATCAAGGGCAATGTCTTTATAGCAGAGCGGACTGTGTAGTGATGTTTCCCAGCACCATCTCTGCCTGCACGCAATTCCGTTGTCCAGCACAGTTATGACGTTGATGCTTGTGAGCAGCATGGCAGCAGACCTATTTTTCCAGCAGAGGATCGATTGAGAGTTTCAAGTAGGTGTAAAGGTTAGTTGTGACAGAAACGGCAGTGCCACTTGGCACATAGTGTGTGCTGATGCCTCCCAGCACCATCTCTCCGTGATGCTAAGTCTGTGTGCAGCACTGTTGAAAACGTTTGTACATGTGTAGAACAGGCAGGATTTCACAGCACAGGCTGCTTTGCAATGAACTTTTAGTAGTAAAAGTTAGTTTTGGCATCAAGGGCATTGTCATTATAGCAAAGCTGACTGTGTAGTGACGATTCCCAGCACCATCTCTGCCTGCTGGCAATTCCATTGTGGAGCACAGTTCTGATATTGATGCTTGTGAGCAGCATGGCAGCAGACCTTTTTTTCCAGCAGAGGATGGATTCCGAGGCTCAAGTAGGTGTAAAGGTTAGTTGTGACAGAAACGGAAGTGCCAGTTTTGCAAATAGTGTGTACTGATGATTCCCAGCAACATCTCTCCGTGATGATAAGTCTGTGTGTAGCACTGCTGAAATGTTTGTAGCTGTGATGAGGCAGGATTTCACAGCACAGGCTGCTTTGCAATGAACTTCTAGTAGTAAAAGTTACTTTTGGCATCAATGGCAGTGTCATTATAGCAAAGTTGACTGTGTAGTGATGATTCCCAGCACCATCTCTGCCTGCAGGCAATTCGGATGTGTAGCACAGTTGTGACATTGATGCTGGCGAGCAGCATGGCAGCAGACCTATTTTTCCAGCAGAGGATCGGTTTAGCGGTTCAAGTAAGTGTAAATGTTAGTTGTGACAGAAACGGCAGTGCCACTTTTGCAAATAGAGTGTGCTGATGATTCCCAGCACCATCTCTCCGTGATGCTATGTCTGTGTGTAGCACTGCTGAAATGTTTGTACATGTGAGGAACAGGCAGGATTTCACAGCACAGGCTGCTTTGCAATGAAGTTTTAGTAGTAAAAGTTCGTTTTGGCATCAAGGGCATTGTCATTATAGCAAAGCTGAATGTGTAGTGATGATACCCAGCACCATCTCTGACTGAAAATTACACAGGATGAGGAGCACAGTTCTGACATTGATGCTTGTGATCAGCATGGCAGCACACCTTTTTTTCCAGCAGAGGATCGGTTCAGAGGTTTAAGTAGGTGTAAATTTTAGTTGTGACAGAAACGGCAGTGCCTCTTTTGCAAGTAGTGTTTGCAGATGACTACCAGCACCATCTCTCCGTGATGATAAGTCTGTGTGCAGCACTGTTGAAATGTTTGTAGCTGTGATGAGTCAGGATTTTCACAGCACAGGTTGCTTTGCAAAGAACTTCTAGTAGTAAAAGTTAGTTTTGGCATCAAGGGCAGTGTCATGATAGCAAAGCTGACTGTGTAGTGATGATTCCCAGCACCATCTCTGACTGCAGGCAATTCGGTGGTCCAGCACAGTTCTGACATTGATGCTTGTGAGCAGCATGGCAGCAGGCCTATTTTTCCAGCAGAGCATTGTTTCAGATGCTCATGTAGGTTGTAAATTTTCGTTGTGACAGAAACGGCAGTGCCACTTTCGCAAATAGTGTGTGCTGAGGTCTTCCAGCACCATCTCTCCATGATGATAAGACTGTGTGCAGCACTGTTACGATGTTTGCAGCTGTGATGAGGCAGGATTTCACAGCATGGTCTGCTTTGCAATATACTTTTAGTAGTAAAAGTTAGTTTTGGCATCAAGGGCAATGTCTTTATAGCAGAGCGGACTGTGTAGTGATGTTTCCCAGCACCATCTCTGCCTGCACGCAATTCCGTTGTCCAGCACAGTTATGACGTTGATGCTTTGTGAGCAGCATGGCAGCAGACCTATTTTTCCAGCAGAGGATCGATTGAGAGTTTCAAGTAGGTGTAAAGGTTTAGTTGTGACAGAAACGGCAGTGCCACTTTGGCACATAGTGTGTGCTGATGCCTCCCAGCACCATCTCTCCGTGATGCTAAGTCTGTGTGCAGCACTGTTGAAACGTTTGTACATGTGTAGAACAGGCAGGATTTCACAGCACAGGCTGCTTTGCAATGAACTTTTAGTAGTAAAAGTTAGTTTTGGCATCAAGGGCATTGTCATTATAGCAAAGCTGACTGTGTAGTGACGATTCCAGCACCATCTCTGCCTGCAGGCAATTCCATTGTGGAGCACAGTTCTGATATTGATGCTTGTGAGCAGCATGGCAGCAGACCTTTTTTTCCAGCAGAGGATGGATTCCGAGGCTCAAGTAGGTGTAAAGGTTAGTTGTGACAGAAACGGAAGTGCCAGTTTTGCAAATAGTGTGTACTGATGATTCCCAGCAACATCTCTCCGTGATGATAAGTCTGTGTGTAGCACTGCTGAAATGTTTGTAGCTGTGATGAGGCAGGATTTCACAGCACAGGCTGCTTTGCAATGAACTTCTAGTAGTAAAAGTTACTTTTGGCATCAAGGGCAGTGTCATTATAGCAAAGTTGACTGTGTAGTGATGATTCCCAGCACCATCTCTGCCTGCAGGCAATTCGGATGTGTAGCACAGTTGTGTGACATTGATGCTGGCGAGCAGCATGGCAGCAGACCTATTTTTCCAGCAGAGGATCGGTTTAGCGGTTCAAGTAAGTGTAAATGTTAGTTGTGACAGAAACGGCAGTGCCACTTTTGCAAATAGAGTGTGCTGATGATTCCCAGCACCATCTCTCCGTGATGCTATGTCTGTGTGTAGCACTGCTGAAATGTTTGTACATGTGAGGAACAGGCAGGATTTCACAGCACAGGCTGCTTTGCAATGAAGTTTTAGTAGTAAAAGTTCGTTTTGGCATCAAGGGCATTGTCATTATAGCAAAGCTGAATGTGTAGTGATGATACCCAGCACCATCTCTGACTGAAAATTACACAGGATGAGGAGCACAGTTCTGACATTGATGCTTGTGAGCAGCATGGCAGCACACCTTTTTTTCCAGCAGAGGATCGGTTCAGAGGTTCAAGTAGGTGTAAATTTTAGTTGTGACAGAAACGGCAGTGCCTCTTTTGCAAGTAGTGTTTGCAGATGAGTACCAGCACCATCTCTCCGTGATGATAAGTCTGTGTGCAGCACTGTTGAAATGTTTGTAGCTGTGATGAGTCAGGATTTCACAGCACAGGTTGCTTTGCAAAGAACTTCTAGTAGTAAAAGTTAGTTTTGGCATCAAGGGCAGTGTCATGATAGCAAAGCTGACTGTGTAGTGATGATTCCCAGCACATCTCTGACTGCAGGCAATTCGGTGGTCCAGCACAGTTCTGACATTGATGCTTGTGAGCAGCATGGCAGCAGGCCTATTTTTCCAGCAGAGCATTGTTTCAGATGCTCATGTAGGTGTAAATTTTCGTTGTGACAGAAACGGCAGTGCCACTTTCGCAAATAGTGTGTGCTGAGGTCTTCCAGCACCATCTCTCCATGATGATAAGACTGTGTGCAGCACTGTTACGATGTTTGCAGCTGTGATGAGGCAGGATTTCACAGCATGGTCTGCTTTGCAATATACTTTTAGTAGTAAAAGTTAGTTTTGGCATCAAGGGCAATGTCATTATAGCAGAGCGGACTGTGTAGTGATGTTTCCCAGCACCATCTCTGCCTGCACGCAATTCCGTTGTCCAGCACAGTTATGACGTTGATGCTTGTGAGCAGCATGGCAGCAGACCTATTTTCCAGCAGAGGATCGATTGAGAGTTTCAAGTAGGTGTAAAGGTTAGTTGTGACAGAAACGGCAGTGCCACTTTGGCACATAGTGTGTGCTGATGCCTCCCAGCACCATCTCTCCGTGATGCTAAGTCTGTGTGCAGCACTGTTGAAACGTTTGTACATGTGTAGAACAGGCAGGATTTCACAGCACAGGCTGCTTTGCAATGAACTTTTAGTAGTAAAAGTTAGTTTTGGCATCAAGGGCATTGTCATTATAGCAAAGCTGACTGTGTAGTGACGATTCCCAGCACCATCTCTGCCTGCAGGCAATTCCATTGTGGAGCACAGTTCTGATATTGATGCTTGTGAGCAGCATGGCAGCAGACCTTTTTTTCCAGCAGAGGATGGATTCCGAGGCTCAAGTAGGTGTAAAGGTTAGTTGTGACAGAAACGGAAGTGCCAGTTTTTGCAAATAGTGTGTACTGATGATTCCCAGCAACATCTCTCCGTGATGATAAGTCTGTGTGTAGCACTGCTGAAATGTTTGTAGCTGTGATGAGGCAGGATTTCACAGCACAGGCTGCTTTGCAATGAACTTCTAGTAGTAAAAGTTACTTTTGGCATCAAGGGCAGTGTCATTATAGCAAAGTTGACTGTGTAGTGATGATTCCCAGCACCATCTCTGCCTGCAGGCAATTCGGATGTGTAGCACAGTTGTGACATTGATGCTGGCGAGCAGCATGGCAGCAGACCTATTTTTCCAGCAGAGGATCGGTTTAGCGGTTCAAGTAAGTGTAAATGTTAGTTGTGACAGAAACGGCAGTGCCACTTTTGCAAATAGAGTGTGCTGATGATTCCCAGCACCATCTCTCCGTGATGCTATGTCTGTGTGTAGCACTGCTGAAATGTTTGTACATGTGAGGAAACAGGCAGGATTTCACAGCACAGGCTGCTTTGCAATGAAGTTTTAGTAGTAAAAGTTCGTTTTGGCATCAAGGGCATTGTCATTATAGCAAAGCTGAATGTGTAGTGATGATACCCAGCACCATCTCTGACTGAAAATTACACAGGATGAGGAGCACAGTTCTGACATTGATGCTTGTGAGCAGCATGGCAGCACACCTTTTTTTCCAGCAGAGGATCGATTCAGAGACTCATGTAGGTGTAAAAGTTAGTTGTGACAGAAACGGCAGTGCCTCTTTTGCAAGTAGTGTTTGCAGATGACTACCAGCACCATCTCTCCGTGATGATAAGTCTGAGTGCAGCACTGTTGAAATGTTTGTAGCTGTGATGAGTCAGGATTTCACAGCACAGGTTGCTTTGCAAAGAACTTCTAGTAGTAAAAGTTAGTTTTGGCATCAAGGGCAGTGTCATGATAGCAAAGCTGACTGTGTAGTGATGATTCCCAGCACCATCTCTGACTGCAGGCAATTCGGTGGTCCAGCACAGTTCTGACATTGATGCTTGTGAGCAGCATGGCAGCAGGCCTATTTTTCCAGCAGAGCATTGTTTCAGATGCTCATGTAGGTGTAAATTTTCGTTGTGACAGAAACGGCAGTGCCACTTTCGCAAATAGTGTGTGCTGAGGTCTTCCAGCACCATCTCTCCATGATGATAAGACTGTGTGCAGCACTGTTACGATGTTTGCAGCTGTGATGAGGCAGGATTTCACAGCATGGTCTGCTTTGCAATATACTTTTAGTAGTAAAAGTTAGTTTTGGCATCAAGGGCAATGTCTTTATAGCAGAGCGGACTGTGTAGTGATGTTTCCCAGCACCATCTCTGCCTGCACGCAATTCCGTTGTCCAGCACAGTTATGACGTTGATGCTTGTGAGCAGCATGGCAGCAGACCTATTTTTCCAGCAGAGGATCGATTGAGAGTTTCAAGTAGGTGTAAAGGTTAGTTGTGACAGAAACGGCAGTGCCACTTTGGCACATAGTGTGTGCTGATGCCTCCCAGCACCATCTCTCCGTGATGCTAAGTCTGTGTGCAGCACTGTTGAAACGTTTGTACATGTGTAGAACAGGCCAGGATTTCACAGCACAGGCTGCTTTGCAATGAACTTTTAGTAGTAAAAGTTAGTTTTGGCATCAAGGGCATTGTCATTATAGCAAAGCTGACTGTGTAGTGACGATTCCCAGCAACCATCTCTGCCTGCAGGCAATTCCATTGTGGAGCACAGTTCTGATATTGATGCTTGTGAGCAGCATGGCAGCAGACCTTTTTTTCCAGCAGAGGATGGATTCCGAGGCTCAAGTAGGTGTAAAGGTTAGTTGTGACAGAAACGGAAGTGCCAGTTTTGCAAATAGTGTGTACTGATGATTCCCAGCAACATCTCTCCGTGATGATAAGTCTGTGTGTAGCACTGCTGAAATGTTTGTAGCTGTGATGAGGCAGGATTTCACAGCACAGGCTGCTTTGCAATGAACTTCTAGTAGTAAAGTTACTTTTGGCATCAAGGGCAGTGTCATTATAGCAAAGTTGACTGTGTAGTGATGATTCCCAGCACCATCTCTGCCTGCAGGCAATTCGGATGTGTAGCACAGTTCTGACATTGATGCTGGCGAGCAGCATGGCAGCAGACCTATTTTTCCAGCAGAGGATCGGTTTAGCGGTTCAAGTAAGTGTAAATGTAGTTGTGACAGAAACGGCAGTGCCACTTTTGCAAATAGAGTGTGCTGATGATTCCCAGCACCATCTCTCCGTGATGCTATGTCTGTGTGTAGCACTGCTGAAATGTTTGTACATGTGAGGAACAGGCAGGATTTCACAGCACAGGCTGCTTTGCAATGAAGTTTTAGTAGTAAAAGTTCGTTTTGGCATCAAGGGCATTGTCATTATAGCCAAAGCTGAATGTGTAGTGATGATACCCAGCACCATCTCTGACTGAAAATTACACAGGATGAGGAGCACAGTTCTGACATTGATGCTTGTGAGCAGCATGGCAGCACACCTTTTTTTCCAGCAGAGGATCGATTCAGAGACTCATGTAGGTGTAAAAGTTAGTTGTGACAGAAACGGCAGTGCCTCTTTTGCAAGTAGTGTTTGCAGATGACTACCAGCACCATCTCTCCGTGATGATAAGTCTGAGTGCAGCACTGTTGAAATGTTTGTAGCTGTGATGAGTCAGGATTTCACAGCACAGGTTGCTTTGCAAAGAACTTCTAGTAGTAAAAGTTAGTTTTGGCATCAAGGGCAGTGTCATGATAGCAAAGCTGACTGTGTAGTGATGATTCCCAGCACCATCTCTGACTGCAGGCAATTCGGTGGTCCAGCACAGTTCTGACATTGATGCTTGTGAGCAGCATGGCAGCAGGCCTATTTTTCCAAGCAGAGCATTGTTTCAGATGCTCATGTAGGTGTAAATTTTCGTTGTGACAGAAACGGCAGTGCCACTTTCGCAAATAGTGTGTGCTGAGGTCTTCCAGCACCATCTCTCCATGATGATAAGACTGTGTGCAGCACTGTTACGATGTTTGCAGCTGTGATGAGGCAGGATTTCACAGCATGGTCTGCTTTGCAATATACTTTTAGTAGTAAAAGTTAGTTTTGGCATCAAGGGCAATGTCTTTATAGCAGAGCGGACTGTGTAGTGATGTTTTCCCAGCACCATCTCTGCCTGCACGCAATTCCGTTGTCCAGCACAGTTTATGACGTTGATGCTTGTGAGCAGCATGGCAGCAGACCTATTTTTCCAGCAGAGGATCGATTGAGAGTTTCAAGTAGGTGTAAAGGTTAGTTGTGACAGAAACGGCAGTGCCACTTTGGCACATAGTGTGTGCTGATGCCTCCCAGCACCATCTCTCCGTGATGCTAAGTCTGTGTGCAGCACTGTTGAAACGTCTGTACATGTGTAGAACAGGCAGGATTTCACAGCACAGGCTGCTTTGCAATGAACTTTTAGTAGTAAAAGTTAGTTTTGGCATCAAGGGCATTGTCATTATAGCAAAGCTGACTGTGTAGTGACGATTCCCAGCACCATCTCTGCCTGCAGGCAATTCCATTGTGGAGCACAGTTCTGATATTGATGCTTGTGAGCAGCATGGCAGCAGACCTTTTTTTCCAGCAGAGGATGGATTCCGAGGCTCAAGTAGGTGTAAAGGTTAGTTGTGACAGAAACGGAAGTGCCAGTTTTGCATAATAGTGTGTACTGATGATTCCCAGCAACATCTCTCCGTGATGATAAGTCTGTGTGTAGCACTGCTGAAATGTTTGTAGCTGTGATGAGGCAGGATTTCACAGCACAGGCTGCTTTTGCAATGAAGTTTTAGTAGTAAAAGTTCGTTTTGGCATCAAGGGCATTGTCATTATAGCAAAGCTGAATGTGTAGTGATGATACCCAGCACCATCTCTGACTGAAAATTACACAGGATGAGGAGCACAGTTCTGACATTGATGCTTGTGAGCAGCATGGCAGCACACCTTTTTTTTCCAGCAGAGGATCGGTTCAGAGGTTCAAGTAGGTGTAAATTTAGTTGTGACAGAAACGGCAGTGCCTCTTTTGCAAGTAGTGTTTGCAGATGACTACCAGCACCATCTCTCCGTGATGATAAGTCTGTGTGCAGCACTGTTGAAATGTTTGTAGCTGTGATGAGTCAGGATTTCACAGCACAGGTGCTTTGCAAAGAACTTCTAGTAGTAAAAGTTAGTTTTGGCATCAAGGGCAGTGTCATGATAGCAAAGCTGACTGTGTAGTGATGATTCCCAGCACCATCTCTGACTGCAGGCAATTCGGTGGTCCAGCACAGTTCTGACATTGATGCTTGTGAGCAGCATGGCAGCAGGCCTATTTTTCCAGCAGAGCATTGTTTCAGATGCTCATGTAGGTGTAAATTTTCGTTGTGACAGAAACGGCAGTGCCACTTTCGCAAATAGTGTGTGCTGAGGTCTTCCAGCACCATCTCTCCATGATGATAAGACTGTGTGCAGCACTGTTACGATGTTTGCAGCTGTGATGAGGCAGGATTTCACAGCATGGTCTGCTTTGCAATATACTTTTAGTAGTAAAAGTTAGTTTTGGCATCAAGGGCAATGTCTTTATAGCAGAGCGGACTGTGTAGTGATGTTTCCCAGCACCATCTCTGCCTGCACGCAATTCCGTTGTCCAGCACAGTTATGACGTTGATGCTTGTGAGCAGCATGGCAGCAGACCTATTTTTCCAGCAGAGGATCGATTGAGAGTTTCAAGTAGGTGTAAAAGGTTAGTTGTGACAGAAACGGCAGTGCCACTTTGGCACATAGTGTGTGCTGATGCCTCCCAGCACCATCTCTCCGTGATGCTAAGTCTGTGTGCAGCACTGTTGAAACGTTTGTACATGTGTAGAACAGGCAGGATTTCACAGCACAGGCTGCTTTGCAATGAACTTTTAGTAGTAAAAGTTAGTTTTGGCATCAAGGGCATTGTCATTATAGCAAAGCTGACTGTGTAGTGACGATTCCCAGCACCATCTCTGCCTGCAGGCAATTCCATTGTGGAGCACAGTTCTGATATTGATGCTTGTGAGCAGCATGGCAGCAGACCTTTTTTTCCAGCAGAGGATGGATTCCGAGGCTCAAGTAGGTGTAAAGGTTAGTTGTGACAGAAACGGAAGTGCCTAGTTTTGCAAATAGTGTGTACTGATGATTCCCAGCAACATCTCTCCGTGATGATAAGTCTGTGTGTAGCACTGCTGAAATGTTTTGTAGCTGTGATGAGGCAGGATTTCACAGCACAGGCTGCTTTGCAATGAACTTCTAGTAGTAAAAGTTACTTTTGGCATCAAGGGCAGTGTCATTATAGCAAAGTTGACTGTGGTAGTGATGATTCCCAGCACCATCTCTGCCTGCAGGCAATTCGGATGTGTAGCACAGTTCTGACATTGATGCTGGCGAGCAGCATGGCAGCAGACCTATTTTTCCAGCAGAGGATCGGTTTAGCGGTTCAAGTAAGTGTAAATGTTAGTTGTGACAGAAACGGCAGTGCCACTTTTGCAAATAGAGTGTGCTGATGATTCCCAGCACCATCTCTCCGTGATGCTATGTCTGTGTGTAGCACTGCTGAAATGTTTGTACATGTGAGGAACAGGCAGGATTTCACAGCACAGGCTGCTTTGCAATGAAGTTTTAGTAGTAAAAGTTCGTTTTTGGCATCAAGGGCATTGTCATTATAGCAAAGCTGAATGTGTAGTGATGATACCCAGCAACCATCTCTGACTGAAAATTACACAGGATGAGGAGCACAGTTCTGACATTGATGCTTGTGAGCAGCATGGCAGCACACCTTTTTTTCCAGCAGAGGATCGATTCAGAGACTCATGTAGGTGTAAAAGTTAGTTGTGACAGAAACGGCAGTGCCTCTTTTGCAAGTAGTGTTTGCAGATGACTACCAGCACCATCTCTCCGTGATGATAAGTCTGAGTGCAGCACTGTTGAAATGTTTGTAGCTGTGATGAGTCAGGATTTCACAGCACAGGTTGCTTGCAAAGAACTTCTAGTAGTAAAAGTTAGTTTTGGCATCTAAGGGCAGTGTCATGATAGCAAAGCTGACTGTGTAGTGATGATTCCCAGCACCATCTCTGACTGCAGGCAATTCGGTGGTCCAGCACAGTTCTGACATTGATGCTTGTGAGCAGCATGGCAGCAGGCCTATTTTTCCAGCAGAGAGCATTGTTTCAGATGCTCATGTAGGTGTAAATTTTCGTTGTGACAGAAACGGCAGTGCCACTTTCGCAAATAGTGTGTGCTGAGGTCTTCCAGCACCATCTCTCCATGATGATAAGACTGTGTGCAGCACTGTTACGATGTTTGCAGCTGTGATGAGGCAGGATTTCACAGCATGGTCTGCTTTGCAATATACTTTTAGTAGTAAAGTTAGTTTTGGCATCAAGGGCAATGTCTTTATAGCAGAGCGACTGTGTAGTGATGTTTCCCAGCACCATCTCTGCCTGCACGCAATTCCGTTGTCCAGCACAGTTATGACGTTGATGCTTGTGAGCAGCATGGCAGCAGACCTATTTTTCCAGCAGAGGATCGATTGAGAGTTTCAAGTAGGTGTAAAGGTTAGTTGTGACAGAAACGGCAGTGCCACTTTGGCACATAGTGTGTGCTGATGCCTCCCAGCACCATCTCTCCGTGATGCTAAGTCTGTGTGCAGCACTGTTGAAACGTCTGTACATGTGTAGAACAGGCAGGATTTCACAGCACAGGCTGCTTTGCAATGAACTTTTAGTAGTAAAAGTTAGTTTTGGCATCAAGGGCATTGTCATTATAGCAAAGCTGACTGTGTAGTGACGATTCCCAGCACCATCTCTGCCTGCAGGCAATTCCATTGTGGAGCACCAGTTCTGATATTGATGCTTGTGAGCAGCATGGCAGCAGACCTTTTTTTCCAGCAGAGGATGGATTCCGAGGCTCAAGTAGGTGTAAAGGTTAGTTGTGACAGAAACGGAAGTGCCAGTTTTGCAAATAGTGTGTACTGATGATTCCCAGCAACATCTCTCCGTGATGATAAGTCTGTGTGTAGCACTGCTGAAATGTTTGTAGCTGTGATGAGGCAGGATTTCACAGCACAGGCTGCTTTGCAATGAAATTTTAGTAGTAAAAGTTCGTTTTGGCATCAAGGGCATTGTCATTATAGCAAAGCTGAATGTGTAGTGATGATACCCAGCACCATCTCTGACTGAAAATTACACAGGATGAGGAGCACAGTTCTGACATTGATGCTTGTGAGCAGCATGGCAGCACACCTTTTTTTCCAGCAGAGGATCGGTTCAGAGGTTCAAGTAGGTGTAAATTTTAGTTGTGACAGAAACGGCAGTGCCTCTTTTGCAAGTAGTGTTTGCAGATGACTACCAGCACCATCTCTCCGTGATGATAAGTCTGTGTGCAGCACTGTTGAAATGTTTGTAGCTGTGATGAGTCAGGATTTCACAGCACAGGTTGCTTTGCAAAGAACTTCTAGTAGTAAAAGTTAGTTTTGGCATCAAGGGCAGTGTCATGATAGCAAAGCTGACTGTGTAGTGATGATTCCCAGCACCATCTCTGACTGCAGGCAATTCGGTGGTCCAGCACAGTTCTGACATTGATGCTTGTGAGCAGCATGGCAGCAGGCCTATTTTTCCAGCAGAGCATTGTTTCAGATGCTCATGTAGGTGTAAATTTTCGTTGTGACAGAAACGGCAGTGCCACTTTCGCAAATAGTGTGTGCTGAGGTCTTCCAGCACCATCTCTCCATGATGATAAGACTGTGTGCAGCACTGTTACGATGTTTGCAGCTGTGATGAGGCAGGATTTCACAGCATGGTCTGCTTTGCAATATACTTTAGTAGTAAAAGTTAGTTTTGGCATCAAGGGCAATGTCTTTATAGCAGAGCGGACTGTGTAGTGATGTTTCCCAGCACCATCTCTGCCTGCACGCAATTCCGTTGTCCAGCACAGTTATGACGTTGATGCTTGTGAGCAGCATGGCAGCAGACCTATTTTTCCAGCAGAGGATCGATTGAGAGTTTCAAGTAGGTGTAAAGGTTAGTTGTGACAGAAACGGCAGTGCCACTTTGGCACATAGTGTGTGCTGATGCCTCCCAGCACCATCTCTCCGTGATGCTAAGTCTGTGTGCAGCACTGTTGAAACGTTTGTACATGTGTAGAACAGGCAGGATTTCACAGCACAGGCTGCTTTGCAATGAACTTTTAGTAGTAAAAGTTAGTTTTGGCATCAAGGGCATTGTCATTATAGCAAAGCTGACTGTGTAGTGACGATTCCCAGCACCATCTCTGCCTGCAGGCAATTCCATTGTGGAGCACAGTTCTGATATTGATGCTTGTGAGCAGCATGGCAGCAGACCTTTTTTTCCAGCAGAGGATGGATTCCGAGGCTCAAGTAGGTGTAAAGGTTAGTTGTGACAGAAACGGAAGTGCCAGTTTTGCAAATAGTGTGTACTGATGATTCCCAGCAACATCTCTCCGTGATGATAAGTCTGTGTGTAGCACTGCTGAAATGTTTGTAGCTGTGATGAGGCAGGATTTCACAGCACAGGCTGCTTTGCAATGAACTTCTAGTAGTAAAAGTTACTTTTGGCATCAAGGGCAGTGTCATTATAGCAAAGTTGACTGTGTAGTGATGATTCCCAGCACCATCTCTGCCTGCAGGCAATTCGGATGTGTAGCACAGTTCTGACATTGATGCTGGCGAGCAGCATGGCAGCAGACCTATTTTTCCAGCAGAGGATCGGTTTTAGCGGTTCAAGTAAGTGTAAATGTTAGTTGTGACAGAAACGGCAGTGCCACTTTTGCAAATAGAGTGTGCTGATGATTCCCAGCACCATCTCTCCGTGATGCTATGTCTGTGTGTAGCACTGCTGAAATGTTTGTACATGTGAGGAACAGGCAGGATTTCACAGCACAGGCTGCTTTGCAATGAAGTTTTAGTAGTAAAAGTTCGTTTTGGCATCAAGGGCATTGTCATTATAGCAAAGCTGAATGTGTAGTGATGATACCCAGCACCATCTCTGACTGAAAATTACACAGGATGAGGAGCACAGTTCTGACATTGATGCTTGTGAGCAGCATGGCAGAACACCCTTTTTTTCCAGCAGAGGATCGATTCAGAGACTCATGTAGGTGTAAAAGTTAGTTGTGACAGAAACGGCAGTGCCTCTTTTGCAAGTAGTGTTTGCAGATGACTACCAGCACCATCTCTCCGTGATGATAAGTCTGAGTGCAGCACTGTTGAAATGTTTGTAGCTGTGATGAGTCAGGATTTTCACAGCACAGGTTGCTTTGCAAAGAAACTTCTAGTAGTAAAGTTAGTTTGGCATCAAGGGCAGTGTCATGATAGCAAAGCTGACTGTGTAGTGATGATTCCCAGCACCATCTCTGACTGCAGGCAATTCGGTGGTCCAGCACAGTTCTGACATTGATGCTTGCTGAGCAGCATGGCAGCAGGCCTATTTTTCCAGCAGAGCATTGTTTCAGATGCTCATGTAGGTGTAAATTTTCGTTGTGACAGAAACGGCAGTGCCACTTTCGCAAATAGTGTGTGCTGAGGTCTTCCAGCACCATCTCTCCATGATGATAAGACTGTGTGCAGCACTGTTACGATGTTTGCAGCTGTGATGAGGCAGGATTTCACAGCATGGTCTGCTTTGCAATATACTTTTAGTAGTAAAAGTTAGTTTTGGCATCAAGGGCAATGTCTTTATAGCAGAGCGGACTGTGTAGTGATGTTTCCCAGCACCATCTCTGCCTGCACGCAATTCCGTGTCCAGCACAGTTATGACGTTGATGCTTGTGAGCAGCATGGCAGCAGACCTATTTTTCCAGCAGAGGATCGATTGAGAGTTTCAAGTAGGTGTAAAGGTTAGTTGTGACAGAAACGGCAGTGCCACTTGGCACATAGTGTGTGCTGATGCCTCCCAGCACCATCTCTCCGTGATGCTAAGTCTGTGTGCAGCACTGTTGAAACGTTTGTACATGTGTAGAACAGGCAGGATTTCACAGCACAGGCTGCTTTGCAATGAACTTTTAGTAGTAAAAGTTAGTTTTGGCATCAAGGGCATTGTCATTATAGCAAAGCTGACTGTGTAGTGACGATTCCCAGCACCATCTCTGCCTGCAGGCAATTCCATTGTGGAGCACAGTTCTGATATTGATGCTTGTGAGCAGCATGGCAGCAGACCTTTTTTTCCAGCAGAGGATGGATTCCGAGGCTCAAGTAGGTGTAAAGGTTAGTTGTGACAGAAACGGAAGTGCCAGTTTTGCAAATAGTGTGTACTGATGATTCCCAGCAACATCTCTCCGTGATGATAAGTCTGTGTGTAGCACTGCTGAAATGTTTGTAGCTGTGATGAGGCAGGATTTCACAGCACAGGCTGCTTTGCAATGAACTTCTAGTAGTAAAAGTTACTTTTGGCATCAAGGGCAGTGTCATTATAGCAAAGCTGACTGTGTAGTGATGATTCCCAGCACCATCTCTGCCTGCAGGCAATTCGGATGTGTAGCACAGTTCTGACATTGATGCTGGCGAGCAGCATGGCAGCAGACCTATTTTTCCAGCAGAGGATCGGTTTAGCGGTTCAAGTAAGTGTAAATGTTAGTTGTGACAGAAACGGCAGTGCCACTTTTGCAAATAGAGTGTGCTGATGATTCCCAGCACCATCTCTCCGTGATGCTATGTCTGTGTGTAGCACTGCTGAAATGTTTGTACATGTGAGGAACAGGCAGGATTTCACAGCACAGGCTGCTTTGCAATGAAGTTTTAGTAGTAAAAGTTCGTTTTGGCATCAAGGGCATTGTCATTATAGCAAAGCTGAATGTGTAGTGATGATACCCAGCACCATCTCTGACTGAAAATTACACAGGATGAGGAGCACAGTTCTGACATTGATGCTTGTGAGCAGCATGGCAGCACACCTTTTTTTCCAGCAGAGGATCGGTTCAGAGGTTCAAGTAGGTGTAAATTTTAGTTGTGACAGAAACGGCAGTGCCTCTTTTGCAAGTAGTGTTTGCAGATGACTACCAGCACCATCTCTCCGTGATGATAAGTCTGTGTGCAGCACTGTTGAAATGTTTGTAGCTGTGATGAGTCAGGATTTCACAGCACAGGTTGCTTTGCAAAGAACTTCTAGTAGTAAAAGTTAGTTTTGGCATCAAGGGCAGTGTCATGATAGCAAAGCTGACTGTGTAGTGATGATTCCCAGCACCATCTCTGACTGCAGGCAATTCGGTGGTCCAGCACAGTTCTGACATTGATGCTTGTGAGCAGCATGGCAGCAGGCCTATTTTTCCAGCAGAGCATTGTTTCAGATGCTCATGTAGGTGTAAATTTTCGTTGTGACAGAAACGGCAGTGCCACTTTCGCAAATAGTGTGTGCTGAGGTCTTCCAGCACCATCTCTCCATGATGATAAGACTGTGTGCAGCACTGTTACGATGTTTGCAGCTGTGATGAGGCAGGATTTCACAGCATGGTCTGCTTTGCAATATACTTTTAGTAGTAAAAGTTAGTTTTGGCATCAAGGGCAATGTCTTTATAGCAGAGCGGACTGTGTAGTGATGTTTCCCAGCACCATCTCTGCCTGCACGCAATTCCGTTGTCCAGCACAGTTATGACGTTGATGCTTGTGAGCAGCATGGCAGCAGACCTATTTTTCCAGCAGAGGATCGATTGAGAGTTTCAAGTAGGTGTAAAGGTTAGTTGTGACAGAAACGGCAGTGCCACTTTGGCACATAGTGTGTGCTGATGCCTCCCAGCACCATCTCTCCGTGATGCTAAGTCTGTGTGCAGCACTGTTGAAACGTTTGTACATGTGTAGAACAGGCAGGATTTCACAGCACAGGCTGCTTTGCAATGAACTTTTAGTAGTAAAAGTTAGTTTTGGCATCAAGGGCATTGTCATTATAGCAAAGCTGACTGTGTAGTGACGATTCCCAGCACCATCTCTGCCTGCAGGCAATTCCATTGTGGAGCACAGTTCTGATATTGATGCTTGTGAGCAGCATGGCAGCAGACCTTTTTTTCCAGCAGAGGATGGATTCCGAGGCTCAAGTAGGTGTAAAGGTTAGTTGTGACAGAAACGGCAGTGCCACTTTTGCAAATAGTGTGTGCTGATGATTCCCAGCACCATCTCTCCGTGATGATAAGTCTGTGTGTAGCACTGCTGAAATGTTTGTAGCTGTGATGAGGCAGGATTTCACAGCACAGGCTGCTTTGCAATGAAGTTTTAGTAGTAAAAGTTCGTTTTGGCATCAAGGGCATTGTCATTATAGCAAAGCTGAATGTGTAGTGATGATACCCAGCACCATCTCTGACTGAAAATTACACAGGATGAGGAGCACAGTTCTGACATTGATGCTTGTGAGCAGCATGGCAGCACACCTTTTTTTCCAGCAGAGGATCGGTTCAGAGGTTCAAGTAGGTGTAAATTTTAGTTGTGACAGAAACGGCAGTGCCTCTTTTGCAAGTAGTGTTTGCAGATGACTACCAGCACCATCTCTCCGTGATGATAAGTCTGTGTGCAGCACTGTTGAAATGTTTGTAGCTGTGATGAGTCAGGATTTCACAGCACAGGTTGCTTTGCAAAGAACTTCTAGTAGTAAAAGTTAGTTTTGGCATCAAGGGCAGTGTCATGATAGCAAAGCTGACTGTGTAGTGATGATTCCCAGCACCATCTCTGACTGCAGGCAATTCGGTGGTCCAGCACAGTTCTGACATTGATGCTTGTGAGCAGCATGGCAGCAGGCCTATTTTTCCAGCAGAGCATTGTTTCAGATGCTCATGTAGGTGTAAATTTTCGTTGTGACAGAAACGGCAGTGCCACTTTCGCAAATAGTGTGTGCTGAGGTCTTCCAGCACCATCTCTCCATGATGATAAGACTGTGTGCAGCACTGTTACGATGTTTGCAGCTGTGATGAGGCAGGATTTCACAGCATGGTCTGCTTTGCAATATACTTTTAGTAGTAAAAGTTAGTTTTGGCATCAAGGGCAATGTCTTTATAGCAGAGCGGACTGTGTAGTGATGTTTCCCAGCACCATCTCTGCCTGCACGCAATTCCGTTGTCCAGCACAGTTATGACGTTGATGCTTGTGAGCAGCATGGCAGCAGACCTATTTTTCCAGCAGAGGATCGATTGAGAGTTTCAAGTAGGTGTAAAGGTTAGTTGTGACAGAAACGGCAGTGCCACTTTGGCACATAGTGTGTGCTGATGCCTCCCAGCACCATCTCTCCGTGATGCTAAGTCTGTGTGCAGCACTGTTGAAACGTTTGTACATGTGTAGAACAGGCAGGATTTCACAGCACAGGCTGCTTTGCAATGAACTTTTAGTAGTAAAAGTTAGTTTTGGCATCAAGGGCATTGTCATTATAGCAAAGCTGACTGTGTAGTGACGATTCCCAGCACCATCTCTGCCTGCAGGCAATTCCATTGTGGAGCACAGTTCTGATATTGATGCTTGTGAGCAGCATGGCAGCAGACCTTTTTTTCCAGCAGAGGATGGATTCCGAGGCTCAAGTAGGTGTAAAGGTTAGTTGTGACAGAAACGGAAGTGCCAGTTTTGCAAATAGTGTGTACTGATGATTCCCAGCAACATCTCTCCGTGATGATAAGTCTGTGTGTAGCACTGCTGAAATGTTTGTAGCTGTGATGAGGCAGGATTTCACAGCACAGGCTGCTTTGCAATGAACTTCTAGTAGTAAAAGTTACTTTTGGCATCAAGGGCAGTGTCATTATAGCAAAGCTGACTGTGTAGTGATGATTCCCAGCACCATCTCTGCCTGCAGGCAATTCGGATGTGTAGCACAGTTCTGACATTGATGCTGGCGAGCAGCATGGCAGCAGACCTATTTTTCCAGCAGAGGATCGGTTTAGCGGTTCAAGTAAGTGTAAATGTTAGTTGTGACAGAAACGGCAGTGCCACTTTTGCAAATAGAGTGTGCTGATGATTCCCAGCACCATCTCTCCGTGATGCTATGTCTGTGTGTAGCACTGCTGAAATGTTTGTACATGTGAGGAACAGGCAGGATTTCACAGCACAGGCTGCTTTGCAATGAAGTTTTAGTAGTAAAAGTTCGTTTTGGCATCAAGGGCATTGTCATTATAGCAAAGCTGAATGTGTAGTGATGATACCCAGCACCATCTCTGACTGAAAATTACACAGGATGAGGAGCACAGTTCTGACATTGATGCTTGTGAGCAGCATGGCAGCACACCTTTTTTTCCAGCAGAGGATCGGTTCAGAGGTTCAAGTAGGTGTAAATTTTAGTTGTGACAGAAACGGCAGTGCCTCTTTTGCAAGTAGTGTTTGCAGATGACTACCAGCACCATCTCTCCGTGATGATAAGTCTGTGTGCAGCACTGTTGAAATGTTTGTAGCTGTGATGAGTCAGGATTTCACAGCACAGGTTGCTTTGCAAAGAACTTCTAGTAGTAAAAGTTAGTTTTGGCATCAAGGGCAGTGTCATGATAGCAAAGCTGACTGTGTAGTGATGATTCCCAGCACCATCTCTGACTGCAGGCAATTCGGTGGTCCAGCACAGTTCTGACATTGATGCTTGTGAGCAGCATGGCAGCAGGCCTATTTTTCCAGCAGAGCATTGTTTCAGATGCTCATGTAGGTGTAAATTTTCGTTGTGACAGAAACGGCAGTGCCACTTTCGCAAATAGTGTGTGCTGAGGTCTTCCAGCACCATCTCTCCATGATGATAAGACTGTGTGCAGCACTGTTACGATGTTTGCAGCTGTGATGAGGCAGGATTTCACAGCATGGTCTGCTTTGCAATATACTTTTAGTAGTAAAAGTTAGTTTTGGCATCAAGGGCAATGTCTTTATAGCAGAGCGGACTGTGTAGTGATGTTTCCCAGCACCATCTCTGCCTGCACGCAATTCCGTTGTCCAGCACAGTTATGACGTTGATGCTTGTGAGCAGCATGGCAGCAGACCTATTTTTCCAGCAGAGGATCGATTGAGAGTTTCAAGTAGGTGTAAAGGTTAGTTGTGACAGAAACGGCAGTGCCACTTTGGCACATAGTGTGTGCTGATGCCTCCCAGCACCATCTCTCCGTGATGCTAAGTCTGTGTGCAGCACTGTTGAAACGTTTGTACATGTGTAGAACAGGCAGGATTTCACAGCACAGGCTGCTTTGCAATGAACTTTTAGTAGTAAAAGTTAGTTTTGGCATCAAGGGCATTGTCATTATAGCAAAGCTGACTGTGTAGTGACGATTCCCAGCACCATCTCTGCCTGCAGGCAATTCCATTGTGGAGCACAGTTCTGATATTGATGCTTGTGAGCAGCATGGCAGCAGACCTTTTTTTCCAGCAGAGGATGGATTCCGAGGCTCAAGTAGGTGTAAAGGTTAGTTGTGACAGAAACGGAAGTGCCAGTTTTGCAAATAGTGTGTACTGATGATTCCCAGCAACATCTCTCCGTGATGATAAGTCTGTGTGTAGCACTGCTGAAATGTTTGTAGCTGTGATGAGGCAGGATTTCACAGCACAGGCTGCTTTGCAATGAACTTTAGTAGTAAAAGTTCGTTTTGGCATCAAGGGCATTGTCATTATAGCAAAGCTGAATGTGTAGTGATGATACCCAGCACCATCTCTGACTGAAAATTACACAGGATGAGGAGCACAGTTCTGACATTGATGCTTGTGAGCAGCATGGCAGCACACCTTTTTTCCAGCAGAGGATCGGTTCAGAGGTTCAAGTAGGTGTAAATTTTAGTTGTGACAGAAACGGCAGTGCCTCTTTTGCAAGTAGTGTTTGCAGATGACTACCAGCACCATCTCTCCGTGATGATAAGTCTGTGTGCAGCACTGTTGAAATGTTTGTAGCTGTGATGAGTCAGGATTTCACAGCACAGGTTGCTTTGCAAAGAACTTCTAGTAGTAAAAGTTAGTTTTGGCATCAAGGGCAGTGTCATGATAGCAAAGCTGACTGTGTAGTGATGATTCCCAGCACCATCTCTGACTGCAGGCAATTCGGTGGTCCAGCACAGTTCTGACATTGATGCTTGTGAGCAGCATGGCAGCAGGCCTATTTTTCCAGCAGAGCATTGTTTCAGATGCTCATGTAGGTGTAAATTTTCGTTGTGACAGAAACGGCAGTGCCACTTTCGCAAATAGTGTGTGCTGAGGTCTTCCAGCACCATCTCTCCATGATGATAAGACTGTGTGCAGCACTGTTACGATGTTTGCAGCTGTGATGAGGCAGGATTTCACAGCATGGTCTGCTTTGCAATATACTTTTAGTAGTAAAAGTTAGTTTTGGCATCAAGGGCAATGTCTTTATAGCAGAGCGGACTGTGTAGTGATGTTTCCCAGCACCATCTCTGCCTGCACGCAATTCCGTTGTCCAGCACAGTTATGACGTTGATGCTTGTGAGCAGCATGGCAGCAGACCTATTTTTCCAGCAGAGGATCGATTGAGAGTTTCAAGTAGGTGTAAAGGTTAGTTGTGACAGAAACGGCAGTGCCACTTTGGCACATAGTGTGTGCTGATGCCTCCCAGCACCATCTCTCCGTGATGCTAAGTCTGTGTGCAGCACTGTTGAAACGTTTGTACATGTGTAGAACAGGCAGGATTTCACAGCACAGGCTGCTTTGCAATGAACTTTTAGTAGTAAAAGTTAGTTTTGGCATCAAGGGCATTGTCATTATAGCAAAGCTGACTGTGTAGTGACGATTCCCAGCACCATCTCTGCCTGCAGGCAATTCCATTGTGGAGCACAGTTCTGATATTGATGCTTGTGAGCAGCATGGCAGCAGACCTTTTTTTCCAGCAGAGGATGGATTCCGAGGCTCAAGTAGGTGTAAAGGTTAGTTGTGACAGAAACGGAAGTGCCAGTTTTGCAAATAGTGTGTACTGATGATTCCCAGCAACATCTCTCCGTGATGATAAGTCTGTGTGTAGCACTGCTGAAATGTTTGTAGCTGTGATGAGGCAGGATTTCACAGCACAGGCTGCTTTGCAATGAACTTTTAGTAGTAAAAGTTAGTTTTGGCATCAAGGGCATTGTCATTATAGCAAAGCTGACTGTGTAGTGATGATTCCCAGCACCATCTCTGCCTGCAGGCAATTCGGATGTGTAGCACAGTTCTGACATTGATGCTTGTGAGCAGCATGGCAGCAGACCTATTTTTCCAGCAGAGGATCGGTTTAGCGGTTCAAGTAAGTGTAAATGTTAGTTGTGACAGAAACGGCAGTGCCACTTTTGCAAATAGAGTGTGCTGATGATTCCCAGCACCATCTCTCCGTGATGCTATGTCTGTGTGTAGCACTGCTGAAATGTTTGTACATGTGAGGAACAGGCAGGATTTCACAGCACAGGCTGCTTTGCAATGAAGTTTTAGTAGTAAAAGTTCGTTTTGGCATCAAGGGCATTGTCATTATAGCAAAGCTGAATGTGTAGTGATGATACCCAGCACCATCTCTGACTGAAAATTACACAGGATGAGGAGCACAGTTCTGACATTGATGCTTGTGAGCAGCATGGCAGCACACCTTTTTTTCCAGCAGAGGATCGGTTCAGAGGTTCAAGTAGGTGTAAATTTTAGTTGTGACAGAAACGGCAGTGCCTCTTTTGCAAGTAGTGTTTGCAGATGACTACCAGCACCATCTCTCCGTGATGATAAGTCTGTGTGCAGCACTGTTGAAATGTTTGTAGCTGTGATGAGTCAGGATTTCACAGCACAGGTTGCTTTGCAAAGAACTTCTAGTAGTAAAAGTTAGTTTTGGCATCAAGGGCAGTGTCATGATAGCAAAGCTGACTGTGTAGTGATGATTCCCAGCACCATCTCTGACTGCAGGCAATTCGGTGGTCCAGCACAGTTCTGACATTGATGCTTGTGAGCAGCATGGCAGCAGGCCTATTTTTCCAGCAGAGCATTGTTTCAGATGCTCATGTAGGTGTAAATTTTCGTTGTGACAGAAACGGCAGTGCCACTTTCGCAAATAGTGTGTGCTGATGTCTTCCAGCACCATCTCTCCATGATGATAAGACTGTGTGCAGCACTGTTACGATGTTTGCAGCTGTGATGAGGCAGGATTTCACAGCATGGTCTGCTTTGCAATATACTTTTAGTAGTAAAAGTTAGTTTTGGCATCAAGGGCAATGTCTTTATAGCAGAGCGGACTGTGTAGTGATGTTTCCCAGCACCATCTCTGCCTGCACGCAATTCCGTTGTCCAGCACAGTTATGACGTTGATGCTTGTGAGCAGCATGGCAGCAGACCTATTTTTCCAGCAGAGGATCGATTGAGAGTTTCAAGTAGGTGTAAAGGTTAGTTGTGACAGAAACGGCAGTGCCACTTTGGCACATAGTGTGTGCTGATGCCTCCCAGCACCATCTCTCCGTGATGCTAAGTCTGTGTGCAGCACTGATGAAACGTTTGTACATGTGAGGAACAGGCAGGATTTCACAGCACAGGCTGCTTTGCAATGAACTTTTAGTAGTAAAAGTTAGTTTTGGCATCAAGGGCATTGTCATTATAGCAAAGCTGACTGTGTAGTGACGATTCCCAGCACCATCTCTGCCTGCAGGCAATTCCATTGTGGAGCACAGTTCTGATATTGATGCTTGTGAGCAGCATGGCAGCAGACCTTTTTTTCCAGCAGAGGATGGATTCCGAGGCTCAAGTAGGTGTAAAGGTTAGTTGTGACAGAAACGGAAGTGCCAGTTTTGCAAATAGTGTGTACTGATGATCCCAGCAACATCTCTCCGTGATGATAAGTCTGTGTGTAGCACTGCTGAAATGTTTGTAGCTGTGATGAGGCAGGATTTCACAGCACAGGCTGCTTTGCAATGAACTTCTAGTAGTAAAAGTTACTTTTGGCATCAAGGGCAGTGTCATTATAGCAAAGCTGACTGTGTAGTGATGATTCCCAGCACCATCTCTGCCTGCAGGCAATTCGGATGTGTAGCACAGTTCTGACATTGATGCTGGTGAGCAGCATGGCAGCAGACCTATTTTTCCAGCAGAGGATCGGTTAGCGGTTCAAGTAAGTGTAAATGTTAGTTGTGACAGAAACGGCAGTGCCACTTTGCAAATAGTGTGTGCTGATGATTCCCAGCACCATCTCTCCGTGATGCTATGTCTGTGTGTAGCACTGCTGAAATGTTTGTACATGTGAGGAACAGGCAGGATTTCACAGCACAGGCTGCTTTGCAATGAAGTTTTAGTAGTAAAAGTTCGTTTTGGCATCAAGGGCATTGTCATTATAGCAAAGCTGAATGTGTAGTGATGATTCCCAGCACCATCTCTGACTGAAATTACACAGGATGAGGAGCACAGTTCTGACATTGATGCTTGTGAGCAGCATGGCAGCACACCTTTTTTTCCAGCAGAGGATCGGTTCAGAGGTTCAAGTAGGTGTAAATTTTAGTTGTGACAGAAACGGCAGTGCCACTTTTGCAAGTAGTGTTTGCAGATGACTACCAGCACCATCTCTCCGTGATGATAAGTCTGTGTGCAGCACTGTTGAAATGTTTGTAGCTGTGATGAGTCAGGATTTCACAGCACAGGTTGCTTTGCAAAGAACTTCTAGTAGTAAAAGTTAGTTTTGGCATCAAGGGCAGTGTCATGATAGCAAAGCTGACTGTGTAGTGATGATTCCCAGCACCATCTCTGACTGCAGGCAATTCGGTGGTCCAGCACAGTTCTGACATTGATGCTTGTGAGCAGCATGGCAGCAGGCCTATTTTTCCAGCAGAGCATTGTTTCAGATGCTCATGTAGGTGTAATTTTCGTTGTGACAGAAACGGCAGTGCCACTTTCGCAAATAGTGTGTGCTGATGTCTTCCAGCACCATCTCTCCATGATGATAAGACTGTGTGCAGCACTGTTACGATGTTTGCAGCTGTGATGAGGCAGGATTTCACAGCATGGTCTGCTTTGCAATATACTTTTAGTAGTAAAAGTTAGTTTTGGCATCAAGGGCAATGTCATTATAGCAGAGCGGACTGTGTAGTGATGTTTCCCAGCACCATCTCTGCCTGCAGGCAATTCGGTGGTCCAGCACAGTTATGACTTTGATGCTTGTGAGCAGCATGGCAGCAGACCTATTTTTCCAGCAGAGGATCGATTGAGAGTTTCAAGTAGGTGTAAAGGTTAGTTGTGACAGAAACGGCAGTGCCACTTTGGCACATAGTGTGTGCTGATGCCTCCCAGCACCATCTCTCCGTGATGCTAAGTCTGTGTGCAGCACTGTTGAAACGTTTGTACATGTGTAGAACAGGCAGGATTTCACAGCACAGGCTGCTTTGCAATGAACTTTTAGTAGTAAAAGTTAGTTTTGGCATCAAGGGCAATGTCATTATAGCAGAGCGGACTGTGTAGTGATGTTTCCCAGCACCATCTCTGCCTGCAGGCAATTCCATTGTGGAGCACAGTTCTGATATTGATGCTTGTGAGCAGCATGGCAGCAGACCTTTTTTTCCAGCAGAGGATGGATTCCGAGGCTCAAGTAGGTGTAAAGGTTAGTTGTGACAGAAACGGCAGTGCCACTTTTGCAAATAGTGTGTGCTGATGATTCCCAGCACATCTCTCCGTGATGATAAGTCTGTGTGCAGCACTGCTGAAATGTTTGTAGCTGTGATGAGGCAGGATTTCACAGCACAGGCTGCTTTGCAATGAACTTCTAGTAGTAAAAGTTAGTTTTGGCATCAAGGGCAGTGTCATTATAGCAAAGCTGACTGTGTAGTGATGATTCCCAGCACCATCTCTGCCTGCAGGCAATTCGGATGTGTAGCACAGTTCTGACATTGATGCTTGTGAGCAGCATGGCAGCAGACCTATTTTTCCAGCAGAGGATCGGTTTAGCGGTTCAAGTAAGTGTAAATGTTAGTTGTGACAGAAACGGCAGTGCCACTTTTGCAAATAGAGTGTGCTGATGATTCCCAGCACCATCTCTCCGTGATGCTATGTCTGTGTGTAGCACTGTGAAATGTTTGTACATGTGAGGAACAGGCAGGATTTCACAGCACAGGCTGCTTTGCAATGAAGTTTTAGTAGTAAAAGTTCGTTTTGGCATCAAGGGCATTGTCATTATAGCAAAGCTGAATGTGTAGTGATGATACCCAGCACCATCTCTGACTGAAAATTACACAGGATGAGGAGCACAGTTCTGACATTGATGCTTGTGAGCAGCATGGCAGCACACCTTTTTTCCAGCAGAGGATCGGTTCAGAGTTCAAGTAGGTGTAAATTTTAGTTGTGACAGAAACGGCAGTGCCTCTTTTGCAAGTAGTGTTTGCAGATGACTACCAGCACCATCTCTCCGTGATGATAAGTCTGTGTGCAGCACTGTTGAAATGTTTGTAGCTGTGATGAGTCAGGATTTCACAGCACAGGTTGCTTTGCAAAGAACTTCTAGTAGTAAAAGTTAGTTTTGGCATCAAGGGCAGTGTCATGATAGCAAAGCTGACTGTGTAGTGATGATTCCCAGCACCATCTCTGACTGCAGGCAATTCGGTGGTCCAGCACAGTTCTGACATTGATGCTTGTGAGCAGCATGGCAGCAGGCCTATTTTTCCAGCAGAGCATTGTTTCAGATGCTCATGTAGGTGTAAATTTTCGTTGTGACAGAAACGGCAGTGCCACTTTCGCAAATAGTGTGTGCTGATGTCTTCCAGCACCATCTCTCCATGATGATAAGACTGTGTGCAGCACTGTTACGATGTTTGCAGCTGTGATGAGGCAGGATTTCACAGCATGGTCTGCTTTGCAATAACTTTTAGTAGTAAAAGTTAGTTTTGGCATCAAGGGCATTGTCATTATAGCAAAGCTGACTGTGTAGTGATGATTCCCAGCACCATCTCTGCCTGCACGCAATTCCGTTGTCCAGCACAGTTATGACATTGATGCTTGTGAGCAGCATGGCAGCAGACCTATTTTTCCAGCAGAGGATCGATTGAGAGTTTCAAGTAGGTGTAAAGGTTAGTTGTGACAGAAACGGCAGTGCCACTTTGGCACATAGTGTGTGCTGATGCCTCCCAGCACCATCTCTCCGTGATGCTAAGTCTGTGTGCAGCACTGTTGAAACGTTTGTACATGTGTAGAACAGGCAGGATTTCACAGCACAGGCTGCTTTGCAATGAACTTTTAGTAGTAAAAGTTCGTTTTGGCATCAAGGGCATTGTCATTATAGCAAAGCTGAATGTGTAGTGATGATACCCATTCCCAGCACCATCTCTGCCTGCAGGCAATTCCATTGTGGAGCACAGTTCTGATATTGATGCTTGTGAGCAGCATGGCAGCAGACCTTTTTTCCAGCAGAGGATGGATTCAGAGGCTCAAGTAGGTGTAAAGGTTAGTTGTGACAGAAACGGCAGTGCCAGTTTTGCAAATAGTGTGTACTGATGATTCCCAGCAACATCTCTCCGTGATGATAAGTCTGTGTGTAGCACTGCTGAAATGTTTGTAGCTGTGATGAGGCAGGATTTCACAGCACAGGCTGCTTTGCAATGAACTTTTAGTAGTAAAAGTTAGTTTTGGCATCAAGGGCAGTGTCATTATAGCAAAGCTGACTGTGTAGTGATGATTCCCAGCACCATCTCTGCCTGCAGGCAATTCCATTGTGGAGCACAGTTCTGACATTGATGCTTGTGAGCAGCATGGCAGCAGACCTATTTTTCCAGCAGAGGATCGGTTTAGCGGTTCAAGTAAGTGTAAATGTTAGTTGTGACAGAAACGGCAGTGCCACTTTTGCAAATAGAGTGTGCTGATGATTCCCAGCACCATCTCTCCGTGATGCTATGTCTGTGTGTAGCACTGCTGAAATGTTTGTACATGTGAGGAACAGGCAGGATTTCACAGCACAGGCTGCTTTGCAATGAAGTTTTAGTAGTAAAAGTTCGTTTTGGCATCAAGGGCATTGTCATTATAGCAAAGCTGAATGTGTAGTGATGATACCCAGCACCATCTCTGACTGAAAATTACACAGGATGAGGAGCACAGTTCTGACATTGATGCTTGTGAGCAGCATGGCAGCACACCTTTTTTCCAGCAGAGGATCGGTTCAGAGGTTCAAGTAGGTGTAAATTTTAGTTGTGACAGAATCGGCAGTGCCTCTTTTGCAAGTAGTGTTTGCAGATGACTACCAGCACCATCTCTCCGTGATGATAAGTCTGTGTGCAGCACTGTTGAAATGTTTGTAGCTGTGATGAGTCAGGATTTCACAGCACAGGTTGCTTTGCAAAGAACTTCTAGTAGTAAAAGTTAGTTTTGGCATCAAGGGCAGTGTCATGATAGCAAAGCTGACTGTGTAGTGATGATTCCCAGCACCATCTCTGACTGCAGGCAATTCGGTGGTCCAGCACAGTTCTGACATTGATGCTTGTGAGCAGCATGGCAGCAGGCCTATTTTTCCAGCAGAGCATTGTTTCAGATGCTCATGTAGGTGTAAATTTTCGTTGTGACAGAAACGGCAGTGCCACTTTCGCAAATAGTGTGTGCTGAGGTCTTCCAGCACCATCTCTCCATGATGATAAGACTGTGTGCAGCACTGTTACGATGTTTGCAGCTGTGATGAGGCAGGATTTCACAGCATGGTCTGCTTTGCAATATACTTTAGTAGTAAAAGTTAGTTTTGGCATCAAGGGCAATGTCTTTATAGCAGAGCGGACTGTGTAGTGATGTTTCCCAGCACCATCTCTGCCTGCACGCAATTCCGTTGTCCAGCACAGTTATGACGTTGATGCTTGTGAGCAGCATGGCAGCAGACCTATTTTTCCAGCAGAGGATCGATTGAGAGTTTCAAGTAGGTGTAAAGGTTAGTTGTGACAGAAACGGCAGTGCCACTTTGGCACATAGTGTGTGCTGATGCCTCCCAGCACCATCTCTCCGTGATGCTAAGTCTGTGTGCAGCACTGTTGAAACGTTTGTACATGTGTAGAACAGGCAGGATTTCACAGCACAGGCTGCTTTGCAATGAACTTTTAGTAGTAAAAGTTAGTTTTGGCATCAAGGGCATTGTCATTATAGCAAAGCTGACTGTGTAGTGACGATTCCCAGCACCATCTCTGCCTGCAGGCAATTCCATTGTGGAGCACAGTTCTGATATTGATGCTTGTGAGCAGCATGGCAGCAGACCTTTTTTTCCAGCAGAGGATGGATTCGAGGCTCAAGTAGGTGTAAATGTTAGTTGTGACAGAAACGGCAGTGCCAGTTTTGCAAATAGTGTGTTCTGATGATTCCCAGCAACATCTCTCCGTGATGATAAGTCTGTGTGTAGCACTGCTGAAATGTTTGTAGCTGTGATGAGGCAGGATTTCACAGCACAGGCTGCTTTGCAATGAACTTCTAGTAGTAAAAGTTAGTTTTGGCATCAAGGGCAGTGTCATTATAGCAAAGCTGACTGTGTAGTGATGATTCCCAGCACCATCTCTGCCTGCAGGCAATTCGGATGTGTAGCACAGTTCTGACATTGATGCTTGTGAGCAGCATGGCAGCAGACCTATTTTTCCAGCAGAGGATCGGTTTAGCGGTTCAAGTAAGTGTAAATGTTAGTTGTGACAGAAACGGCAGTGCCACTTTTGCAAATAGAGTGTGCTGATGATTCCCAGCACCATCTCTCCGTGATGCTATGTCTGTGTGTAGCACTGCTGAAATGTTTGTAGCTGTGATGAGGCAGGATTTCACAGCACAGGCTGCTTTGCAATGAAGTTTTAGTAGTAAAAGTTCGTTTTGGCATCAAGGGCATTGTCATTATAGCAAAGCTGAATGTGTAGTGATGATACCCAGCACCATCTCTGACTGAAAATTACACAGGATGAGGAGCACAGTTCTGACATTGATGCTTGTGAGCAGCATGGCAGCACACCTTTTTTTCCAGCAGAGGATCGGTTCAGAGGTTCAAGTAGGTGTAAATTTTAGTTGTGACAGAAACGGCAGTGCCTCTTTTGCAAGTAGTGTTTGCAGATGACTACCAGCACCATCTCTCCGTGATGATAAGTCTGTGTGCAGCACTGTTGAAATGTTTGTAGCTGTGATGAGTCAGGATTTCACAGCACAGGTTGCTTTGCAAAGAACTTCTAGTAGTAAAAGTTAGTTTTGGCATCAAGGGCAGTGTCATGATAGCAAAGCTGACTGTGTAGTGATGATTCCCAGCACCATCTCTGACTGCAGGCAATTCGGTGGTCCAGCACAGTTCTGACATTGATGCTTGTGAGCAGCATGGCAGCAGGCCTATTTTTCCAGCAGAGCATTGTTTCAGATGCTCATGTAGGTGTAAATTTTCGTTGTGACAGAAACGGCAGTGCCACTTTCGCAAATAGTGTGTGCTGATGTCTTCCAGCACCATCTCTCCATGATGATAAGACTGTGTGCAGCACTGTTACGATGTTTGCAGCTGTGATGAGGCAGGATTTCACAGCATGGTCTGCTTTGCAATATACTTTTAGTAGTAAAAGTTAGTTTTGGCATCAAGGGCAATGTCTTTATAGCAGAGCGGACTGTGTAGTGATATTTCCCAGCACCATCTCTGCCTGCACGCAATTCCGTTGTCCAGCACAGTTATGACGTTGATGCTTGTGAGCAGCATGGCAGCAGACCTATTTTTCCAGCAGAGGATCGATTGAGAGTTTCAAGTAGGTGTAAAGGTTAGTTGTGACAGAAACGGCAGTGCCACTTTGGCACATAGTGTGTGCTGATGCCTCCCAGCACCATCTCTCCGTGATGCTAAGTCTGTGTGCAGCACTGTTGAAACGTTTGTACATGTGTAGAACAGGCAGGATTTCACAGCACAGGCTGCTTTGCAATGAACTTTTAGTAGTAAAAGTTAGTTTTGGCATCAAGGGCATTGTCATTATAGCAAAGCTGACTGTGTAGTGACGATTCCCAGCACCATCTCTGCCTGCAGGCAATTCCATTGTGGAGCACAGTTCTGATATTGATGCTTGTGAGCAGCATGGCAGCAGACCTTTTTTTCCAGCAGAGGATCGGTTTAGCGTTCAAGTAGTGTAAAGGTTAGTTGTGACAGAAACGGCAGTGCCACTTTTGCAAATAGTGTGTGCTGATGATTCCCAGCACCATCTCTCCGTGATGATATGTCTGTGTGTAGCACTGCTGAAATGTTTGTAGCTGTGAGGAACAGGCAGGATTTCACAGCACAGGCTGCTTTGCAATGAAGTTTTAGTAGTAAAAGTTCGTTTTGGCATCAAGGGCATTGTCATTATAGCAAAGCTGAATGTGTAGTGATGATACCCAGCACCATCTCTGACTGAAAATTACACAGGATGAGGAGCACAGTTCTGACATTGATGCTTGTGAGCAGCATGGCAGCACACCTTTTTTCCAGCAGAGGATCGGTTCAGAGGTTCAAGTAGGTGTAAATTTTAGTTGTGACAGAAACGGCAGTGCCTCTTTTGCAAGTAGTGTTGCAGATGACTACCAGCACCATCTCTCCGTGATGATAAGTCTGTGTGCAGCACTGTTGAAATGTTTGTAGCTGTGATGAGTCAGGATTTCACAGCACAGGTTGCTTTGCAAAGAACTTCTAGTAGTAAAAGTTAGTTTTGGCATCAAGGGCAGTGTCATGATAG
This sequence comes from Melopsittacus undulatus, assembly GCF_012275295.1. NCBI lineage: Eukaryota > Metazoa > Chordata > Aves > Psittaciformes > Psittaculidae > Melopsittacus > Melopsittacus undulatus. The sequence goes on from NW_022994762.1 coordinate 173,483, forward strand.
CAAAGCTGACTGTGTAGTGATGATTCCCAGCACCATCTCTGACTGCAGGCAATTCGGTGGTCCAGCACAGTTCTGACATTGATGCTTGTGAGCAGCATGGCAGCAGGCCTATTTTTCCAGCAGAGCATTGTTTCAGATGCTCATGTAGGTGTAAATTTTCGTTGTGACAGAAACGGCAGTGCCACTTTCGCAAATAGTGTGTGCTGATGTCTTCCAGCACCATCTCTCCATGATGATAAGACTGTGTGCAGCACTGTTACGATGTTTGCAGCTGTGATGAGGCAGGATTTCACAGCATGGTCTGCTTTGCAATATACTTTTAGTAGTAAAAGTTAGTTTTGGCATCAAGGGCAATGTCTTTATAGCAGAGCGGACTGTGTAGTGATGTTTCCCAGCACCATCTCTGCCTGCACGCAATTCCGTTGTCCAGCACAGTTATGACGTTGATGCTTGTGAGCAGCATGGCAGCAGACCTATTTTTCCAGCAGAGGATCGATTGAGAGTTTCAAGTAGGTGTAAAGGTTAGTTGTGACAGAAACGGCAGTGCCACTTTGGCACATAGTGTGTGCTGATGCCTCCCAGCACCATCTCTCCGTGATGCTAAGTCTGTGTGCAGCACTGTTGAAACGTTTGTACATGTGTAGAACAGGCAGGATTTCACAGCACAGGCTGCTTTGCAATGAACTTTTAGTAGTAAAAGTTAGTTTTGGCATCAAGGGCATTGTCATTATAGCAAAGCTGACTGTGTAGTGACGATTCCCAGCACCATCTCTGCCTGCAGGCAATTCCATTGTGGAGCACAGTTCTGATATTGATGCTTGTGAGCAGCATGGCAGCAGACCTTTTTTTCCAGCAGAGGATGGATTCGAGGCTCAAGTAGGTGTAAAGGTTAGTTGTGACAGAAACGGAAGTGCCAGTTTTGCAAATAGTGTGTGCTGATGATTCCCAGCACCATCTCTCCGTGATGCTAAGTCTGTGTGTAGCACTGCTGAAATGTTTGTAGCTGTGATGAGGCAGGATTTCACAGCACAGGCTGCTTTGCAATGAACTTTTAGTAGTAAAAGTTAGTTTTGGCATCAAGGGCAGTGTCATTATAGCAAAGCTGACTGTGTAGTGATGATTCCCAGCACCATCTCTGCCTGCAGGCAATTCGGATGTGGAGCACAGTTCTGACATTGATGCTTGTGAGCAGCATGGCAGCAGACCTATTTTTCCAGCAGAGGATCGGTTTAGAGGTTCAAGTAGGTGTAAATGTTTGTTGTGACAGAAACGGCAGTGCCACTTTTGCAAATAGTGTGTGCTGATGATTCCCAGCACCATCTCTCCGTGATGCTATGTCTGTGTGTAGCACTGTTGAAATGTTTGTACATGTGAGGAACAGCAGGATTTCACAGCACAGGCTGCTTTGCAATGAAGTTTTAGTAGTAAAAGTTAGTTTTGGCATCAAGGGCATTGTCATTATAGCAAAGCTGAATGTGTAGTGATGATACCCAGCACCATCTCTGACTGAAAATTACACAGGATGAGGAGCACAGTTCTGACATTGATGCTTGTGAGCAGCATGGCAGCAGACCTATTTTTCCAGCAGAGGATCGGTTCAGAGGTTCATGTAGGTGTAAATTTTAGTTGTGACAGAAACGGCAGTGCCACTTTCGCAAGTAGTGTTTGCTGATGACTACCAGCACCATCTCTCCGTGATGATAAGTCTGTGTGCAGCACTGTTGAAATGTTTGTAGCTGTGATGAGTCAGGATTTCACAGCACAGGTTGCTTTGCAAAGAACTTCTAGTAGTAAAAGTTAGTTTTGGCATCAAGGGCAGTGTCATGATAGCAAAGCTGACTGTGTAGTGATGATTCCCAGCACCATCTCTGACTGCAGGCAATTCGGTGGTCCAGCACAGTTCTGACATTGATGCTTGTGAGCAGCATGGCAGCAGGCCTATTTTTCCAGCAGAGCATTGTTTCAGATGCTCATGTAGGTGTAATTTTCGTTGTGACAGAAACGGCAGTGCCACTTTCGCAAATAGTGTGTGCTGAGGTCTTCCAGCACCATCTCTCCATGATGATAAGACTGTGTGCAGCACTGTTACGATGTTTGCAGCTGTGATGAGGCAGGATTTCACAGCATGGTCTGCTTTGCAATATACTTTTAGTAGTAAAAGTTAGTTTTGGCATCAAGGGCAATGTCTTTATAGCAGAGCGGACTGTGTAGTGATGTTCCCAGCACCATCTCTGCCTGCACGCAATTCCGTTGTCCAGCACAGTTATGACGTTGATGCTTGTGAGCAGCATGGCAGCAGACCTATTTTTCCAGCAGAGGATCGATTGAGAGTTCAAGTAGGTGTAAAGGTTAGTTGTGACAGAAACGGCAGTGCCACTTTGGCACATAGTGTGTGCTGATGCCTCCCAGCACCATCTCTCCGTGATGCTAAGTCTGTGTGCAGCACTGTTGAAACGTTTGTACATGTGTAGAACAGGCAGGATTTCACAGCACAGGCTGCTTTGCAATGAACTTTAGTAGTAAAAGTTAGTTTTGGCATCAAGGGCATTGTCATTATAGCAAAGCTGACTGTGTAGTGACGATTCCCAGCACCATCTCTGCCTGCAGGCAATTCCATTGTGGAGCACAGTTCTGATATTGATGCTTGTGAGCAGCATGGCAGCAGACCTTTTTTTCCAGCAGAGGATGGATTCCGAGGCTCAAGTAGGTGTAAAGGTTAGTTGTGACAGAAACGGAAGTGCCAGTTTTGCAAATAGTGTGTACTGATGATTCCCAGCAACATCTCTCCGTGATGATAAGTCTGTGTGTAGCACTGCTGAAATGTTTGTAGCTGTGATGAGGCAGGATTTCACAGCACAGGCTGCTTTGCAATGAACTTCTAGTAGTAAAAGTTACTTTTGGCATCAAGGGCAGTGTCATTATAGCAAAGTTGACTGTGTAGTGATGATTCCCAGCACCATCTCTGACTGCAGGCAATTCGGATGTGTAGCACAGTTCTGACATTGATGCTGGCGAGCAGCATGGCAGCAGACCTTTTTTCCAGCAGAGGATCGGTTTAGCGTTCAAGTAAGTGTAAATGTTAGTTGTGACAGAAACGGCAGTGCCACTTTGCAAATAGTGTGTGCTGATGATTCCCAGCACCATCTCTCCGTGATGATAAGTCTGTGTGTAGCACTGTGAAATGTTTGTAGCTGTGATGAGGCAGGATTTCACAGCACAGGCTGCTTTGCAAGAACTTTTAGTAGTAAAAGTTCGTTTTGGCATCAAGGGCATTGTCATTATAGCAAAGCTGAATGTGTAGTGATGATACCCAGCACCATCTCTGACTGAAAATTAACAGGATGAGGAGCACAGTTCTGACATTGATGCTTGTGAGCAGCATGGCAGCCACCTTTTTTTCCAGCGGAGGATCGGTTCAGAGTTGCTTTGCAAGAACTTCTAGTAGTAAAAGTTAGTTTT